>NC_045444.1:94262959-94307242 GCF_002776525.5 Piliocolobus tephrosceles
CGCCCGTCTCGGCCTCCCAAAGTGCTGGGATTACAGGCTTGAGCCACCGCGCCCGGCCTAAATTTTGTATTTTTAGTAGAGACGGGGTGTCTCCATATTGGTCAGGGTGGTCTTTAACTCCTGACCTCGGGTGATCCACCCACCTCAGCCTCCCAAAGTGCTGGGATTACAGGCATGAGCCACCACCCCTGGCCTTTTTTTTCCATTTCAACTGTGCAAAATACTGTCCTCTTTCACGGGCCTGAGCCCTCTTGAGGTACATGGAGACAATGCTGATCTCTCATAGGTTAGATTAGTGGCTCCCCAAGAATGAGGAATCTTTTTAAAAGTCTAAACACCTCAAAAATGGCCCTTTATGACACTTTTTATATCTACTGAATGGGAAAATACGGAAAAGAAAAGCATGTTAATTAAATGCAATGCTTCTAAATGGATTTGCGTTTTATTAATTATAAGAATATCTACATGTGGCCGGGCGTGGTGGTTCACGTCTGTAATCCCAGCACTTTGGGAGGCCGAGGCGGGTGGATCATCTGAGGTCAGGAATTCCAGACCAGCCTTGCCTACATGGTGACACCCCATCTCTACTAAAAATACAAAAATTAGCCCCGCATGGTGGCACGTGCCTGTAATCCCAGCTACTTGGGAAGCTGAGGCAGGAGAATCGTTTGAACCCAGGAGGTGGAGTGAGCTGAGATTGTACCACTGCACTCCAGCCTGGGCGACAGAGCAAGACTCTCCCTCCAGGAAAAAAAAAAAAAGACTATCTACACGTATTAAAATATTACTGAAATAATAGTAATAGCAGTTACTATTTATTGTGTACTTGTTATGTGCCAGGTATTTTGCTAAGTGTTCTCCATGCATTTGCCTATAATTTGGCCCATAACTCCTCAGGGTGGATACCATTTTACCCTCATTATACAAGATGAGGAAACTGAGAAACTGAGGCACAGAGAACATTAGTAACTTGCCCAAGCTCCCACTGATGGGCAGTGGGGGCCCAGAATTCAGAGTCTGACAGGCACACTTGATCCTGCCTCTTTTATTTACTTGCTCTGCAGACAAGGTTTGGCTGCCTATGAGTTCTCCAGTCCCTGGCTTCAACTCCCAGGAATGAGACTGCCAGGAGGAAGTCACAGGCTATTTGGGGAAGAGGGCTGCCGAGAACTCAGCCTCAACCTGTTGGCTGGCCTGGGACCCCACTAACTCCGGTCCCGTTCTTGGAACATATCTCAGTCCTCTGAGCTCCGGGTGATTGAGTAGCTCTGCCCAAGCAGGGATTGTCCTAGTGTCCCCAGAGGCTGGAGGGGTTAGCAGTTGAGAAGCTGTTTGCAGACCATTAGAAACAATAATCACCTTACCTGTAACCTGATCTACATCCAAAGAAGGGTCTTGATTTTAGCAAACAGTGTAAGTGGTCTCTGTGTAAAGTGGAGGGGTGGAGCCGGCTGCCTGACGGCTTGGTTCTTGTTTCTCAAGCCAGGCCCAAGGGTCAATTCCTGGGCCTATAGGGTGAGCTCACACCCTTTTCTAGCTGCTTTCTCCCCCTGGAATTCTGAAAACCGCTGCCCCGTGTGCAGTGAGTTGCTACAAGCCTCACATGGCTGCTCTCCTGGCCCAGCCAGGGGAGCGAGTAACTTTCTGTTTGAGGTCCTGTTGACCAAGAACATTCACGAACTCTTTCCTGTGTGCTCAAGGGCACGCTCTTCTTTAATCCTCGCCTCTAAGCATGATTGCTTGCTGTGCTTTCCAATTCACAGGTGAGAAAGAACAGACTTAGAGACAGCAGTGTGAGGAAGCCAGAGCTGATTTTTAAACCTCAAGAATTTAGTGGCCAGGCGCGGTGGCTGAAGCCTGTAATCCCAGCACTTTGGGAGGCTGAGGCGGGCAGATCATGAGGTCAGGAGATCGAGACCATCCTGGCTAACACGGTGAAACCCCATCTCTACTAACAATACAAAAAAAACTAGCCGGGCGAGGTGGCGGGCGCCTGTAGTCCCAGCTACTCGGTAGGCTGAGGCAGGAGAATGGCGTGAACCCGGGAGGCGGAGCTTGCAGTGAGCTGAGATTCGGCCACTGCACTCCAGCCTGGGCAACAGAGTGACACTCCGTCTCAAAAAAAAAAAAAAAAAAGAATTTAGTAAGCGAAAGGTTAAACATAGCCATTGGTAAGCCAGGCAGTGGCAGGTGGCATGGGCCTGTATCCTATCTGCTCAGGAGGCTGAGGTGGGAGGACTGATTGATCTCAGGAGTTTGAAATTAGCCCGGGGAACACAACGAGACCTTGTTTCAAAAAATAAATAAATAGGCCGGGCACAGTGGCTCACACCTGTAATCCCAGCACTTGGGAGGCCGAGGTGGGCAGATCACTTGAGGTCAGGAGTTCAAGACCAGCCTGACCAACATAGTGAAACCACGACTCTACTAGAAATACAAAAATCAGCCGAATGTCATGGCACATGCCTGTAATCCCAGCTAATTGGGAGACTGAGACAAGAGAATCTCTTGAACCCAGGAGGTGGAGGTTGCAGTGAGCCGAGATCACACCACTGCATTGCAGCCTGGGCAAAAAAGTGAGACTCTGCCTAAAAAATAAATAAATAAATAAAAAGTTTATTACATAAAATTATAATTAAGTAAATTATGTTTAGAACAAAGGTAATAAATACGCAGAATTCATCACTTCCTAATTATTTGACTGTGTTTTGTATCTGTGCTTTGGAGGTTACGTCTATTGTATCTGTATGGTAGAAGTGCTGTGGAATATAGTGTGCTGGTCTACTGCTTTTCCCAGCTCTCCATTCAGCGACATCATGCTGGTACCTTGAAACTGGTCATGGTGGTGTCAGAAGCATGTGAACCAGAGCGACTCCATCTTGAATAGGGACTGGGTAAAATAAGGCTGAGACCTACTGGGCTGCATTCCCAGGAGGTGAAGACATTCTAAGTCACAGGGTGAGATAGGAGGTCATCACAAGATACAGGCCATAAAGACCTTGCTGATAAAACAGGGCGCAGTACAGAAGCCGGCCAAAACCCAGCAAAAGCAAGATGGCAACGAAAGTGACCTCTGGTCATTCTCACTGCTCATTATATGCTAATTATAAGACATTAGCATGCTAAAAGACACTCCCACCAACCCCATGACAGTTTACAAATGCCATGGCAATGTCAGGAAGTTACCCTGTATGGTCTAAAAAGGGGAGGAACCCTCAGTTCCAGGAATTGCCCACTCCTTTCCTGGAAACCTCATGAATAATCCACCCCTTGTTTAGCATATGATCAAGAAATAACCATAAAAATGGGCAACCAGTAGCTCGTGGGGCTGCTCTGCCTATGGAGTAGTCATTCTATAGTCCTTTACTTTCTCGATAAACTTGCTTTCACTTTATGAATTCGCCTCAAATTCTTTCTTGTGCAAGATCCAAGAACCCTCTCTTGGGGTCTGTATCGGGGCCCCTTTCCAGTAACAGTGTGGGTATTTACACCACAAGAATTGGCAAATGTACAGATCAGGGCTTGCATTTCTTTCCAAGCTCCTACTGATGGGCAGAGTGCTGGTTGTTACACATTGACCAGTACCCTAGTGCTTAGAGAGGTCAACTAACTTGACAAGGTCACAAGGCTCATGGTGGAGCCAAGCAGACAGTTGGACTCCAGAACACTTATTGCTGTGCTATTCTATCTCTTCAAAAATAATAAAGAATAATTTCGGGCCAGGCGTGATGGCTCATGCCTGTAATCCCAGCACTTTGGGAGGCTGAGGCGGGCAGATCACCTGAGGTCAGGAGTTCCGGACCAGCCTGGTCAACATGGTGAAACCCCGTCTCTATTAAAAATATAAAAAATAGCTGGGCGTGGTGGCAGGCGCCTGTAATCCCAGCTACTCGGAGGCTGAGGCAGGAGAATCGCTTGAATCCGGGAGGTGGATGTTGCGGTGAACTGAGACTGTGCCATTGTACTCCAGCCTGGGCGACAAGCGTGAGACCTCGTCTCACAAAAAAAAGAATGTCTTCAACAAATTAATTTCTAAGAAATAGTAGACTTGAAGGAGGGCTAATGGTTAAAGGTTAAGAAACTTAAAGACATATCATGCCATCACAGTATGTGCACTTTTTTCTGATTAACATGAAGTGTAAAAAAATTATGTAACTGATGAAGCATTTGGAAATGTGAGCACTCATTAGATGTTTAATGATATGAATGAATTATTATTTTTCAGTGTATTTCTTTGTTCATATTAATGTATCCAACTGAGTAAGTATATTATAGAAGAAATGATCTGATGTCTGGGATTGGCTTTGAGAAAAATAATATCAGAAGGGAAAAGTGATTAGGTGTACAGATCAGTGGTTCTCAAAGTGGCTGCCCAAAGAGCAGCATCAGCATCACCTGGGAACTTGTTTGAAATGCAAGTTCTGGCCGGGCGCAGTGGCTCAGGCCTGTAATCCCAGCACTTTGGGAGGCCGAGGCAGGCATATCACAAGGTCAGGAGATCGAGACCATCCTGGCTAACACGGTGAAACTCCGTCTCTACTAAAAATACAAAAAATCAGCTGGGTGTAGTGGCGGGCGCCTGTAGTCCCAGCTACTCGGGAGGCTGAGGCAGGAGAATGACGTGAACCCAGGAGGCGGAGCTTGCAGTGAGCCGAGATTGTGCCACTGCACTCCAGCCTGAGTGACAGAGCGAGACCCCGTCTCAAAAAAAAAAAAAGAAAAGAAAAGAAAGAAATGCAAGTTCTCAGGTCCCACCTCAGACCTAGTGGATCAGAAATCCTGAGAAAAGACTGAGCACAGTGGCTCACGCCTGTAATCCCTATACTTTGGGAGGCTGAGGCGGGCGGATCACCTGAGGTCAGCCTGACCAACATGGCAAAACCCCGTCTCTACTAAAAATATGAAAATTAGCTGGGCATGGTGGTGCATTCCTGTAGTTCCAGCTACTCGGGAGGCTGAGGCAGGAGAATCGCTTGAACCCAGGAGGCAGAGATTGCAGTGAGCTGAGATCGCACCACTGCATCCCAGCCTGGTCACAGAGCAAGACTCTGTCTCAAAAAAAAAAAAAAATTGCCGGGCATGTTGGCACGTGCCTGTAATCCCAGCTACTGGGGAGGCTGAGGTAGGATAATCGCTTGAACCTGGGAGGTGGAGGTTGCAGTGAACCAAGATCACACCATTGCACTCCAGTCCCGGTGACAGAGCAAGACTCTATCTCAAAAAAAAAAAAAAAATCTGAGATGCGGTCCAGCGATCTGTGTTTTAACAAGCTCCCCCCAGCTGATTCTGACATACATTCAAGCTTGAGAAACCCTGGTTTAGATGAAACAAGATTCACCATGGGTTGATAGTTGTTGCGGCTGGTGACAGGTTCATGGGGTGGGGAGTTCATATGTGTCTTTGAAATTTTCTATAATAAAAAGCTAAAAGAAATGATTAAGCACATTGGAAGGGAGGAGTGTACATATAATGGGGGAAGGGTCATTGCTAGAGGACCTCTGGATATAGAGTGAGACAAAACAGATTCTTGTGCATGCATCTGTGTTGCCTTTTGAATTAAACATCCAGGATAATGGCTGCATTAGCTCCTGCCTTTAACACGCGGCTCTGCTCCCCCACCCCGCCCCCCACCAACCCCAGTTCCTCAGGTTTCTCTTCATTTGGAGTCTAATTTTTAACAGGATTAGATCCTGGAGCCTCAAATCTCTTAGAGAAGCAGTGATTTGAATTTTCAGCTTCCACCTGAAACTGTCACCGTAAAATGTGCCACCCACTAGATCTGCTTTATCAGCTGCAGACGTGATGCAATTAACTAATTTTCTGCAGCCTCTCACCACACAAGCCATGGAACTTCTAGCCCATTGTATGGCTCGTTTACTTAGCAGATAGGACCTAAGAGCCTGTAACTATTTACCTCCCTCTGGAGGGGCTGTCCCAGACAGGTGAATTCATTAGTTGGTGTTTGTAAAGCAGCAGGAAAACCAAAAAAGCATTAGGCAAGTTTTTATTTTTATTTATTTATTTGGCCTGAACTCCACTCAAGCGATGTCCTATCCTGTCCTGGGTTGTCAGTTTGCCTCCCTTCATATCCACCCCCTCTTCTCTCTAGCCCGTTTTTCTCTCATTCAGAAATGAGAGATGCCCACAACTGGAAAACTCTTCCCATTTTGTCCCAGAGGATGCAAAGGTCTGTCTGCCCATCACATGGGATATTTAGCGATCTTTAGTTTTTTTTATTTAAATACCAAGGCATCCCTGTTTCCTGTTTCAGGTATCCTTCTGCCCCATCTTTGAGCAACGGTCCTTCCTTTTTTTTTTTTTTTTTTTTCTTTTTTCCCCCCTTTCCTTCTCTCCTCTCTCTCTCTTTTTTTTTTTTTTTTGAGACAGAGTCTCGCTCTGTTGCCCAGACTGGAGTGCAATGGCACCATCTCGGCTCACTGCAACCTCCACCTCCCAGGTTCAAGCGATTCTCCTGCCTCCCTCTGAGTAACTGGGGTTACAGGCATGCACCACAATGCTAGGCTAATTTTTGTATTTTTAGTAGAGACAGGGTTTTACCATGTTGACCAGGCTGGTCTCAAGTCCCCTGACCTCAGATGACCCACCTGCCTTAGCCTCCCAAAGTGCTGGGATTACAGGTGTGAGTCACTACGCCCAGCCTCACTTGGGTTTTTTTTTTTTTTTTTTTATGAGACGGAGTTGCCCAGGCTGGAGTTCAATGGTGCGATCTCATCTCACTGCAACCTCCACCTTCCAGGTTCAAGCGATTCTCCTGCCTCAGCCTCCCAAGTAGCTGGGATTACAGGCATGTGCCACCACACCTGGCTAATTTTTGAATTTTTAGTAGAGACGGGGTTTCACCATATTGGCCAGGCTGGTTTCCAACTCCTGACCTCAGGTGATCCACCCACCTCTGCCTCCCAAAGTGCTGGGATTATAGGCGTGAGCCACTGAGCCCAGGCTCCCTTGTATTTTTAATAGAAAAGGCACACAGAAGAAGTTCAATGATGGGAGGGAAGGAAGAATATTCCTCAAGTGTAATTAAAGGTAATAAAAACGACAGTTCTTTTGGAATCCAAGTTTGAAAATATTTGTTTTTAATGTGGTAGGATAAAACAAAGCATAACATTAAATTGACCGTTTAACCATTGTTAGGTGATAGTTCAGTGGCTAAGTACATTCACACTGCTGTTCATCCGTCGTCATCAGCACCTCCAGAATGTTTTTGTCATCCCATACTGAACTCTGTACTCATTACACAGGGAATTCCCATTTCCCCTCCCTACCCCTGGCAATCACCACTCACTTTCTATTATATCTCTGTAACTACTCTAGGTACCTCACATAACTGGAAACCTACAGTATTTGTTTTTTGTGTGTCTAGCTTAGTTTAGCAAAATGTCTTCAAGGTTCATTCCTATTGTAGCATATGTCCAAATTTAATTCCTTTTTAAGGCTGAATAATATATATTATAATTATATATAATGTGTAATGTATACACATATATGTATGCATAACATATACACAACATACATATATACACACACACATAATATTTGCACACCATATTTTGTTGATCCATTCATCTGTTGATAAACATTTGGGTTATTTCTTTTTCTTTCTTTTTTTTTTTTAGACAGAGTTTTGCTCTTATTGCCCAGGCTGGGGTGCAATGGCTTGATCTCAGCTCACTGCAACTTCCACCTCCCGGGTTCAAGCGATTCTCCTGCCTCAGCCTCCCGAGTAGCTGGGATTACAAGCGTGCACCACCACACCTGGCTAGTTTTTGTATTTTCAGTAGAGATGGGATTTCGCCATTTTGGCCAGGCTGGTCTCCAACTCCTGGCCTAAGTGATCTGCCTGCCTCAGCCTCCGAAAGTAGATAATCTTTATATAACCTGAATATTTTTTCTTTTATCTATTGTATATGTGGCAAATTATACACATTTAAAAATGTTTCCACATCATTCCAGATGAAAGTGCTTGTCGTGAGCTCTTTGATACTTTAAGGAATACTTATTGATGAGAATTACTATTATTATTATTATTTTTGAGAAGGAGTCTCAGTCTGTCACCCAGGGTGGACAGTGGTGTGATCTTATCTCACTGAAGCCTCTGCCTCCTAGGTTAAAACAATTCTCCTGCCTCAGCCTCCCAAGTAGCTGGGATTACAGGCATGTGCCACCATGCCAGGCTAATTTTTTTTTTTTTTTTTTTTTTAAGTAGAGATAGGGTTTCACCATGTTGGCCAGGCTGGTCTTGAACTTCTGACCTCAGGTGATCCACCCACTTCAGCCTCCCAAAGTGCTGGGATTACAGGCGTGAGCCACCGTGCCTAGCCATTATTATTATATTTTTTGAGATGGAGTCTTGCTCTGTCGCCCAGAACCTCCACCTCCTGGGTTCAAGTGATTCTCCTGCCTTAGCCTCCTGAGTAGCTGGGATTACAGGCATGTGTCATCATACCAGGCCAATTTATTTTTTATTTTTCATTTAAACAATTTTTTTTAGTAGAGACGGGGTTTCACCATGTTGCCCAGGCTGGTCTTGAACTTCTGACCTCAGGTGATCCACTTCAGCCTCCCAAAGTGCTAGGATTACAAGCATGAGCCAACGTGCCCGGCCATTATTATTATTTTTTTGAGACGGAGTCTCGCCCTGTCGCCTAGGCTGGAGTACAGTGGCGTGATCTCGGCTCACTGTAACCTCTGCCTCCTGGGTTCAAGTGATTCTCCTGCCTCAGCCTCCCGAGTAGCTGGGATTACAGGGGCCCACCAGCAGGCCTGGCTAGTTTTTGTATTTTTAATAGAGACAAGGTTTTACTATGTTGGCCAGGCTGGTCTAGAACTCCTGACGTCAGTTGATCCATCTGTCTTAGCCTCCCAAAGTATTGGGATTACAGGCGTGAGCCACCATGCCCGGCTAAGAATTTTTATTATTATAAAAACAAAAGCACAGAAACAGGCAGCCATCTGTATGTAGCATAGGGCCTGCCTTATGGTAGGTGCTCCATACATGTTTGCTGAATGACTAAATTCCTTTTGGAGGACACATAGTTTCATTTGTGTTTCTTTTTTTAGGAGTTGCTATGATCAGTCAAATCCAGAAACTATGTTAAGTTCTTCACAACTCTTTGCACAGTTTTCCCTAAGTTTAACCTGTTCTACTAGTCTCAGAAAAAGAAAATAAATTTTTAAAAATCTGCTATAAAAATAGTAGATAAAAAAAAAAGTAGATAATTCAAGTTTCTGCTATTTGAAAAGCAGTGCAGGGAAACTGTACTGCAAATGGATTTGTCAAAATGAGAAGAGTTGGTGATCAAGTAACCCATAAATTAAAAAAAAAACATGGTGGCAAAGGGACAGAGGTTCTTAACTCGCCCTCCTACCAATGTTTGGGGAAGGGTAATTCCAGTTGTAATGGCTACCATGTATTACAGGCTTACTATCTTAACACCAAATAATTTGCTGAACACTAAGGAGCTATTATTTAATATCTGATTGAGTCTTCATAATAATCCTGCAAGTGAAGTATCATCATCCCCCATTTAACAGTGTGGAGGGCTCAGGACAGCTGAGTCCCACGCTGAAGGTCACCATTGTGATAGACAGCGGAGCTGGGAATTCAGCCCTGTCCCTTTGGTGGAGGCACCATTATCCTATTCTGTGCTCATGGAATCCCTGACACTGGATCTGGGGTATCACAAGAACCATGGCCAGGAATGGGTGACTTTGCAAGCATGTGTGTGTGCAGAAGGAGACAGGAAGGGGGTCCCGTGGTTTTGCTTGGGGCCCTGTGGTTGGATGCGGGAGCCCAGGTTGGGGTGGCTATGTGTCCATGAGCCCCGAAAGTCCACAGCCTCACTGGCGGAGCACCTCCTCCTTCTGGGATTGCCCTGGGGCTGGAGGAGCCTCGGTGACTGCACCATGTCTCCAGGTTATCTTTTTTTTTTGAGATGAAGTCTGGCTCTGTCGCCCAAACTGGAGTGCAGTGGCCGGATCTCAGCTCACTGCAAACTCCATCTTTCGGGTTCACGCCATTCTCCTGCCTCAGCCTCCCCAAGTAGCTGGGACTACAGGCACCCGCCACCTCGCCCAGCTAGTTTTTTGTATTTTTTAGTAGAGACGGGGTTTCACCGGGTTAGCCAGGATGGTCTCGATCTCATGACCTTGTGATCCACCCGTCTCGGCCTCCCAAAGTGCTGGGATTACAGACTTGAGCCACCGCGCCCGGCCGTCTCCAGGTTATCATTCCTTGGGAATGGTCCTGCTTATCTCCTCTGTGAAGCTGCCTCCTAACTGCAGCCCATTGAGATCTTTGTCTTTTCCAACCCTAACCACACCAGTTTGTAACCCATACTTAACCCTTTTCCCACTTGCCCTGAGAATACTCACAGGCAGCGCTTGTCCAGTGTTTACCCCCAAGATAACTTTGCCACAATGTATCTTGCTTTTATTATTATTTTTGCATCGCTCTAATATATTGACTTTGGAAACAAAAGACATCATTCTATTTTTAACATTCTGTTTTTAGTATTTGCATTTACAAAATTTAGTAATTCTCACTGAAAATGTCAAATCCTGGAAAAACACAGCATTCCTAAGCGTGATGTTAGCATCATTCTGGAACGGTTGTTGGCTGGATGGTTTTGATGAATCCGATTTTTCTGAAATAGATAATTCTGATGATTCAGACAATTCTGATGTTAGTTCTGTTTAGAAATAACTCTGAGAACAGCTTTTTTTCTTTTTTTTCTTTTGAGACAGAGTCTGACTCTGTACACCAGGCTGGAGTGCAGTGATGTGATCTTGGCTCACTGCAACCTCTGATTCCTGGGTTCAAGCTATTCTCCTGCCTCAGCCTCGCAAGTAGCTGGGATTATAGATGTGCACCACGAGGCCTGGCTATTTTTTTTTTTTTTTTTTTTTGAGACGGAGTCTCGCTCTGTTGCCCAGGCTGGAGTGCAGTGGCCGGATCTCAGCTCACTGCAAGCTCCGCCTCCCGGGTTTACGCCATTCTCCTGCCTCAGCCTCCCAAGTAGCTGGGACTACAGGCGCCCGCCAACTCGCCCGGCTAGTTTTTTGTATTTTTTAGTAGAGACGGGGTTTCGCCGTGTTAGCTAGGTTGGTCTCGATCTCCTGACCTCGCGATCCACCCGTCTCGGCCTCCCAAAGTGCTGGGATTACAGGTTTGAGCCACCGCGCCCGGCCCCCCCCCCTTTTTTTTTTTTTTTAGTAGAGATGGGGTTTCACCATGTTGGCCAGGCTGGTCCTGAACTCCTGACCTCAAGTGATCCATCCTCCTCAGCCTCCCAAGTGCTGGGATTACAGGCATGAGCTACTGCGCCGGCCTGAGAACAGTTTTTATATTTTATTTTTACATTGAAGTCAGTCAGATTTGCTTCAGCCTCAAATATCATGTTTATGTAAAATGAAATGAGTGCTGACCACGAGCTGCACTTTTGTTTCTAAATGGGAAAGAGTTAATAAGGGCTGATGTTCATTCTTGTATTGCTCTCTAAACTCTGTTCCTTGTCACAAAAGAAAAATAGTCACCCCTTTGAGGCCAGAGACCTGAGTTACATTTTTTTTTTTTTTTTGTACACAACCCTTCCTAAATAGAGCACTAGACTCAACTATGGACTGACAAAGTACATTTGTAGTGGACAGCCATCTCAGAGCTTCTGGAAGAGTCGGCTAAGAATAATTGGTATGAAAAAAAAAAAAAAAAAAAAAAGAATAATTGGTATGAACAGCTGTTCTCACAGAAGAGGAAAAAGAGGAGGACAAACCCCTCAAACTCAATGTTATGATTCCGAAACAAATGAAAGAACACTGTGTATCTGTATTTATTTATTTATTTATTTATGAGACTGGGATCGAGGTCCCACCAGCGCTGAGGCTGGAGGGGAGTGGCACGATCACGGCTCACTGCAGCCTCAACTTATTGGGCTCCAGTGATCTTCCTGTCCCAGCCTCCTGGCTAGCTGGGACTACAGGTGCATGCCACAATGCATGACTCATTTTAAAATTTTTATTATGTAGAGTCAGAGGTCTTGCTTTCTTACCCAGGCTAGTCTGGAACTCCTGGCCGCAAGAGACTCTCCTGTCTTGGCCTCCCAAAGTACTGGAATTATAGGCAAGAGCCACCATACCCAGCCTGTGTCTGTTTTTAACGCAACCAGCAGAGCTTTAAGGGAAACCCTACCCCTCTTCACCCAACACACAATTTCAGCTATCATTTCTGTTGTTCTCATCCTAACTTCTGGGATGTAGCTAGTTTTCTAGCACCTCCTGTGAAAACAGGGAGTGCCTTAGGGAATCTGGAGGCCATGGTGGCGGGAGTGGTGGCAGGAAGGTGAAGGGAAGGACCAGCATTTTCCTTGGAGGCCTGCAAATTAGTTTATGCATTTTTTTTTTTTTTTTTTTTTTTTTTTGAGAGGGAGTCTTGCTCTGTCACCCAGGCTAGAATGCAGTGGCATGATCTCGGCTCATTACAACTTCTGCCTCTTGGGTTCAAGCAATTCTTCTGCCTCGGCCTCCCAAATAGCTGGGACTACAGGCATGCACCACCATGCCCGGCTAATTTTTTTTTTTTTTTTAGTAGAGACTGGGTTTCGCCATGTTGGCCAGGCTGGTCTAGAACTCCTGAGCTCGTGTGATCCACTTGCCTTGGCCTCCCAGCAAGTAGCTGGGATTACAGGCATGAGCCATTGCGCCCAGCCTGTTTTATCCTTTTGATGATCATAATTTAAAATAGCATACAGAATTATAATTCAAATCCTGTAGGGGTTTTCTCTTTTTTCGACTTTGTGAATCATTTTGTTTTATTTTGTTTTTCAGACCACATTTACTTTTTTTTGTGTGTGTGATTAAAAAAAAATTTTTTTTTAATTTCCATAGGTTTTTAGGGAACAGGTGGTATTTGATTACATGAGTAAGTTCTTTTGTGGTGATTTGTGAGATTTTGGTGCACCCATCACCAGAGCAGTATACACTGAACCCAATTTGTAGTCTTTTATCCCTCTCTTCCCACCTGCTTCCCATCCTTTCCCTGCAGGTCCCCAAAGTCCATTGTGAGGCTGATGCGGGACTTGCTTTTCTGTGATTTGCTTGCGGATTTTTGGCCATAGAGATTTGTTGTGATTTCTAAGCCAGCTGCTCTCATCTGTGAAATTGTCCCCAGGAAATCTTCTGTTACCTGTATCAGTTACAGAAGTCCTCACTGAAAGAAGCAATGCACCTTGAAAATGGAATCCTCGCCAGGCGCGGTGGCTCACGCCTATAATCCCAGTACTTTGGGAGGCTGAGGCGGGCGGATCACCTGAGGTTGGGAGTTCGAGACCAGCCTGACCAACATGATGAAACCCTGTCTCTACTAAAAATACAAAATTAGCCAGGCATGGTTGTGCATGCCTGTAATCACAGTTACTGGGGAGGCTGAGGCAGGAGAATCACTTGAACCCAGGAAGTGGAGGTTGCGGTGAGCCGAGATCGCACCATGGCACTCTAGCCTGGGCAACAAGAGTGAAATTCCATCTCAAAAAAAGAGAAGAAAATGGAATCCTCTTTCTCTCCCCTTCACTCAGTCTTTAATAACCCAGTGTCCGAGGAGCCTCTTCCACACCGTCCTGCTCAGTACTGCACTCCTGACAGCACAGGCCCTGTGGTGCTATGATTAACCTTGCTAGGAATCCTTTGAAAACTTTGTAGGAAAGGAGTGGAGACCAGTCTTATTGCCTGTGGTAGCCATAACAGAAATATCTGACCCTTGGCCAGGCGTGGTGACTCATACCTGTAATCCCAGCACTTTGGGAGGCCAAGGTGGGCAGATCACCTGAGGTCGGGAGTTTGAGGCCAGCCTGGCCAACATGGAGAAAGTCCATCTCTACTAAAAATACAAAATTAGCCAGGCGTGGTGGCGCATGCCTGTAATCCCAGCTACTCAGGAGGCTGAGGCCGGAGAATCGCTTGAACCCAGGAGGTGGAGGTTGCAGTGAGCCGAGACGGCACCACTGCACTCCAGCCTGGGCAACAAGAGTGAAACTCCGTCTCAAATAAAAAAAAAGAAAAGAAAAAAGAAATACCTGACCCCAACATGTATTTCCCTCCAGGGTGTGGAAGGCTCTTACCCTTCAATTCACAGATAACAAGGCCAAGTATAGCTGATACTGGTGGGCTAGGGGAGGTCCCCAAATGCCGGTGGTGTCCGGGCTCTTGACATCCTGATGAGAAGGAATTCAAGGATGAGTCAGAAAACAGTGAAAGTACAGAGATTTGTCACAAAGTGAAAAGTACACACTCAAGAAAGGGAGGGCGGTGGACTCAAGAGAGTCTCCCAGTGAGGTTTAGGTTTCTAAGTGATGGATTTTTCATGAAGATTTCTGGAAAAAGATGGAGATTTCTTGGAACTGTGGGGCCACCTTTTTTTTTTTTTTTTTTTTTTTTTTGGGCGGGGTCTCGCCGTGTCGCCCAGGCTGGGGTGTAATGGTGTGATCATGGTTCACCGCAACCTCCGCCTCCTGGGTTCAAGCAATTCTCCTGCCTCAGCCTCCCCAGTAGCTGGGATTACAGGCGCCTGCCACCACGCCTGGCTTTTTTTTTTTTTTGTATTTTTAGTTAGTAGAGGTGGGGTTTCACCATGTTGGCCAAGCTGATTTCGAAGTCCTGACCTCAAATGATCCGCCCACCTCGGCCTCCCAAAGTGCTGGGATTATAGGCTTGAGCCATTGCACCCAGTCCAGGGCCACCCATTTTTACATCAAATATGGGTGTTCCCGGAGCCGTGCTGGTGCTGGTGGTGGGTGTGCATTTAGTATGTTAATGAGCGTATAATGAGGTCCTAGGAGAAATCGAGGTCAAACCCAGTGCCATGTTAGGCCCAGTCAGTCTTAGCCAGCATGGTCCACACCCTGATTTCTCAGGGGCTTAGCTGTCCCTACCTTCTGCAGCTATTTCAGCAGTTTCCTCTTGCTAGTCATGTGAAATTGTTGCCTAGAATTTTCTATTCTCCTGCAACCATCCTGTCCTGTCTCATATTTACACCATATTTACCCAAACTGTGGTCCGCAACAGAATGTGTGTGGAGAGACATTGCTAGGATCAATCAAGGAAAACAGAAAAGACTATGTTTCTTTCCACTGAAAATCCTCCTGAGGAGGTACTCAAAGGCTGATAACTTGCAAAGAAGTCTTTCTGAAGCAACAAGGTTTCTGAGCTGACTTGTTCCCTGGCTCATAGCAAAGATCAGTCACGTCATAAAAAATGGTGCCTCCAATGTGAGAGCCACTAGCCACACAAGGCTACTGAAATTTAAATCAATTAAAGTGAAGTCAAATCAAACATTCAATTCTTCAGTTGCATTAGCTACATTTCAAGTGCTCAAAAGCTCACGTGACTAGTGACTGCTGTGCTGGACAGAGCAGCTATAGGGTACTTCCATCATTCCAGAATGTTCTACCAGACGGTGTTATTCAAAGGCAAACCACTCAGCAGAGGCTGTCTTACTGGTCCCAGCGGTGGTGAGCTGCACCATGGCCCCAGGACCCCTAGTGAGGCTAGAGTGAGATGTGGAGTCACAGTAATGCTACATGGATAGCACAGGTTTGGCCACTGGAATGAACACTTAATGACACTTTCAACTAACACCTATTTCTTAAACATAGCACTTAGTTATATGTTATTCCAACAAGCATCAGAAACCCCAGTACTGTGCAAGACACAGTTTCTGTCCCTTGGAGTTCATAACCTTCCAGTTGAGGTGGGAAATAAATAATAATAAGCTGTGATAAGCTGAAAAGTGAGCATTTGCCAAGGGGTAATAGATTTTTTGGAGAAAGGATCAAGGAAGATTCTCAAAGAAAGGGCTATGGGAGCAGTTTAGAAGAGTGGCTAGAAATTTGTTAATAGGCAGGGCCTGGGATGCGGTGGCTCACGCCTCTAATCCCAGCACTTTGGGAGGCAAAGGCGGGTAGATCATGAGGTCAAGAGATCAAGACCATCCTGGCCAACATGGTGAAACCCTGTCTCTACTAAAAATACAACAATTAGCTGGGTGTGGTCGCATGCGCCTGTAGTCCCAGCTACTCAGGAGGCTGAGGCAGGAGAATCGCTTGAACCAGGGAGGTGCAGGTTGCAGTGAGCCAAGATGGTGCCACTGCGCTCCAGCCTGGCAACAGAGCGAGACTCCATCTAAAGAAAAAAAAATTTTGTTAATAGGCTGGGGGAAATGTTCCTAGCACTTTGGGCGAATCATGAGGTCAGGAGATCAAGACCATACTGGCCAACATGGTAAAACCCCATCTCTACTAAAAAATACAAAAATAGCTGGGCATGGTGGCCCATGCCTGTAATCTCAGCACTGTGGGAGGCTGAGGTGGGTGGATCATGAGGTCAGGAGATCGAGACCATCCTGGCCAACATGGTAAAACCCCCTACTAAAAAATCCAAAATTAGCCGGCATGGTGGCGCATGCCTGTAATCCCAGTTACTCAGGAGGCAGAGGCAGGAGAATTGCTTGAATCAGGGAGTTGGAGGTTGCAGTGAGCCGAGATTGTGCCACTGCACTCCAGCCTGGCGACAAAGCAAGACTCTATCTCAAAAAACAAAACAAAAAAAAGTTTGGTGTTAGAGGACTGTGGAACAGGAGTGAGAGTGGCAAGATCGGCCACCACATTTGTGGGGCTTGTGCAAAACGCAAACTTGGAGACCCTTTTGCTCAAAAAATATTCAGAATTTCAAGATGGAGACAGGTGAGCATTAAATCCAGTGAGCACACAGGTTGCATGCTCATGAACCAAGCTATCCTGGTGGCAGGAGACAAAGTTAAAGACAGAAAGGTAGGCTCATATTATCAAGGGCTTTCCCAGTCATGCTTTGGAGCGTGGGCTGTGTCCTAAAGGTGACAGAGCCATAAGAGATTCTTAAGCTGGGGTGAGGCAAGATCGGGCTTGCATTTTTACAAAGACCATGTTGGGGGCAGCACGGAAGGAGCTGTCAGTAAGGCGGGCTCAGAAGTGATTGGAATGGTCTGGAGAGACAGGATGAGAACAAGAGGATGTCCCACCATCCATGGGACAGAGAGGCACTGAGGCTCTGAGAGCTGTGTAGGTGGTGAACTTGATGCCAGGCCCCAGCTTGGAGAGCATACGTGCAGCCAGCTGCCTCCTGTTGAGATTTCTTGTGCCTCCTTTGCAAACTCTGGAGTCTTTGGGTTCCCACTGCCCATGCAGGGCAAAGGCCAAGGGTGCAGGGACAGTGGGAAGGGCTGATGCCGCACTTGCCACAAACCCCTTGCCAGTAACTCTTTCGGGAATCCCCCTATTCTGTTTTCCAAGACCCTTTGGACTTTCCAAACCCTTTGGAAAACAGAGTAAATCTAAACGGAGCCAAAGAATGCCCCCTGTCCTCTCCAGCCCTGGGAATACAGAATTTTGAGGAAGCCAAATCATCGTCGCTTCAATAACCCCTCCCCTGGATTTGCATTTCCTGACTTGGATATTTGTGACATTCCAGGGGTCATTATCAGAAGGTTTCACTTTTCATTTCCTGGTGGAATCAGGACGTGCCCCTTTTGCGGGGAGTGGTGGTGGTGAGGGAGCCTGTGTGCAATGAGGTGTCCGCCAAGAGCACAGAGCAATTCCGCAACACAGGAGAGAGGGGTGAAAAGGAAGTGAACGTGCCCTCCTCGACCACCAGACAAAAAAGGAAACCAGTGTGTATTCAGTGCCAGGACTCCTCTCTTTTGATAACATCTCTCTCCTAATCCTCATTACAATGCCTGAAGGTGTGCATAACGAGCCTTTTACACATGAACGCACTCAGGCTTTCCCAGGACTGGAGCTACCTACCCATTGTCACTTGTTGATGGGATGTGGATTAGAACTCTGGTCTTCACATTTCTGGATGGCTGCCCCACCCCCAACTGCCCCTCCCAGCTGGAGTCAGTGCCTAGGAACAACCATGGGTCATCCTGGGTACAAAATTAGCCAGGCATGATGGCACATGCCTGTAATCTCAGCTACTCGGTAGGCTGAGGCAGGAGAATCGCTTGAACCTGGGAGGTGGAGGTTGCAGTGAGCTGAGATCTCACCATTGCCCTCCAGTCTGGGCAACAAGAGCGAAACTCCGTCTCAAAAAAAAGGAAGAGGCGCAATAGTGAGACTGTCTTGGGTAAATTCCGACTGTCTTGTTTCTAAGATGAGGGAGACTTTATTTGAACCTTGCATGGACTGGATGTCTCCGTTAGGTATTTGTTTTGCTTTGTTTTTGAGACGGAGTCTCACTTTGTTGCCCAGGCTGGAGTGCAGTGGCATGAGGGGCAGTGGAGTGCAGTGGTGGCTCGTTGCAACCTCCGCCTCCTGGGTTCAAGTGATTCTCCTGCCTCAGCCTACTGAGTAGCTGGGATTACAGGCGCACGCCACCACGCCCAGCTAATTTTTAACTTCTTAGTAGAGACAGAGTTTCACCATGTTGGCCAGGCTGCTCTCGAACTCCTGACCTCAGGTGATCTGTCCTGCTTCGGCCTCTCAAAGTGCTGGGATTACAGGCATGAGTCACCGCGCCCGGCTCCATTAGCTTATTTGTAAAAAAGAAATGAATAAGTAAAAGCTAGGAGTCCGGTCTGACCCGGAGAGAGGGAAAGGGGAGGCATATAGTTAAAGCATTTGAGGGGAAATAAGAAGCACAAGCAACAGAGTGAAGCAGGCGTAAGTTGTGAATTGGCTGCACTGAGCTAGGTTGTTGGGTGAAATTTTTAAAGAAAAATGCATGAATGTGCTTGTAAGTTTGAGTTGGTGAGGTAATTCTGGACTTTCTAGAAATGTGGGGATGTGGTGGGGGCAAGTGGGAGAGGGAGAATGAACTTGGACATTTATGAACCCGGCCTAACTTCAGGGCGGCTCCCTTCCCCACAGATCGTTCCCTGTACCTTGAGCTCTAACAAGCAGGGGCCAGATCCGATTGTTGTAGGGATCTGGGGGGAGGAAGAGAGAGGGGAGAACGCCAGGAGAGAAGCGGTGTTGCCAGCAGAAGGGCTATCTGCGCAACTGCTCAGAGGAGAAGGTTGCTTTCTCAGGTCAATCGCTCACTTAAACTGGGATATTAATTTTACAGATAGGAAAAGATCTCCTAGACATAAAAGTTTTGCTGACAGAAAAAGTCTACTACCCATGGGCTCTGGATGAAAGGCCTGGGCCTCTGGGGTTATCTTCTGGGCTGCAAAAAGGGCTAGGCTGCTCGAAAGGTACTTGAAACAAATAAAACAGTGACTCTAAAACGCACCCATATGTCACATTCTTAGAGAAAAGACCTTCTGTAATTAGTTACAAGCTTTAGAGAATAAAATCCAATTTACCTGTCAAACAGAAAGGCTGAATTGCACCCCTCCCACACTGATTGTTGGCAGGGGGGTGGGGGATATAGCTTGTAGGCCCCTCCCTCCCTATCCCCTACCTTTCTCCTCCCATCCCCTTTATTGGTGAAGACTGAAAAAAAAAGTTCGAAAAATCCTCTAAAGACACACAGTGTTCCAAGCACAATCAGACCACTAATTACTGTTAAGCTCGAGCCCCTTTTTGTGCTCTGAGGGGGACTTCAGTGTGTAGCAACCACTTGGGTCTTTTCATGAGTTCGGGCTAACTCCTGAATAGCTGATTTTTTTTTCCTTCCCCTTTCAACGTTTGCTTGCCACCGCCTTTCTTTTCCTTCATCTTCATCTTCACCTTCTCCTTTTTTCTTTTTCTTTTCTTTTTCTTTTTCTTTTTTCTTTTTCTGTGCTTTTTTTCCCTTTCTCCTCCACCCCTGCCCCCCCCTCCCTTTTTTTCGCTTTTGGCTTTTCTGATAGCATTTTTCTTCTGGCGTTGTGTTTTAAGTCTCTAAATGAAACTTGACTGTCCCCACGGCCGGTTGGAGAAGCACAAAGGCCTCCCATTCCACTGGCTACAGTAACGCCATTGTGTGTCCTAACAATGCACTAATTGGCGGTGACAATTGTGGAGCTGGGGAGGAAGAAGGGGGCCGCCTCTTCCAATCAGGGAGCCACCGAAATAAAAGGAGAGGAGGAGAAGGAGGAGGAGGACGGGAGGCCCAGGTTCCTGATAGTGAGGGGAATAGACCCACGGAGAGGGCGCAGGGCTCTGGTTTGTACTGGGCTTTCTAAATGAATAATAAAAACAAAGGAGAAAATCTTTTCTTTGGAAAAAAATATATTTAGATTTTTGCTACAGACAGCTTTAGACCCCTGGTGGCGGGGGTGGGTGAACACCCCTCCAGGACAAGCCTATGGGAAGGGGGGTCTGAACAGAGCTGACTTCCACGGCCAGCGCTCCTGGGTCTCTGCAAGCCAATGGAAAAGTGGAAAGGTGGGTGAGAAAAGGCTCCAGGGAAAGTTCTCGACAGGATGTTGAGGGGCATGGGGAAGTCCCCATTTCAACCACATTTCCGAATGGGGGGCAAGGCAGACAGGGTAAGGGTTTTGTCATTTATTTTATGGTATATTAGACTCCCAGGAAGTCCAGGAGATGTGGGAGGCAAATCTGACCTTTAAAATGACCGTAAAGAGGAATGGGGTTGGATGGTAGATAAGAACAAATTCGTGGCCAGATCATGCTGCTGGGGCTCAGGGCCTGCTGGAGAATGCCCGAGAAGCCCTGCAAGGTCACCTGGAGTCTCAGAGACCTCTAGTTCCAGCCTATGCCCTCCTTCACACGTGGTGACTCACCTTCCCTGACCAGCCCCAGTGTGTCTCTACGCGGCGGGGGGCTTTCCCTGGTTGGCTGCATGGACTCTCATCCTTTTCCATGCTCTCCCACTGCACCCTGAAAATAACAGACCCTGACATCGAATCCTTCCTGAGTGCCAGGCCTGGTGCCAAGTGTTGTTATTTCACTCAAATCTCACGACAGCCCCATAACTTGATAACAGCTATTATCCCTACAGAAAAGGCAAATGGGGAAACTGAGGCCTCTTAACCCCTTTCAGAAGTCAAGTAACTTGCTCAAGCTTACCCAGCATGAAAGTAGAAGAGCCAAGCGGTGGCTCACACCTGTAATCCCAGCACGTTGGGAAGCCAAGGCAGGCAGGTCACCTGAAGTTAGGAGTTTAAGACCAGCCTCTCTCTGCCACCCAGGCTGGAGTGCAGTGGTGCAATCTCGGCTAACTGCAGCCTCCACCTCCTGGGTTCAAGCAATTCTCCTGCCTTAGCCTCCCCAGTAGCTGGGATTACAGGGACATGCCATCACGCCTGGCTAATTCTGTATTTTTTTTTTTGAGACGGAGTCTTGCTCTGTCGCCTGGGCTGGAGTGCAGTGGCCGGATCTCAGCTCACTGCAAGCTCCGCCTCCAGGGTTTACGCCATTCTCCTGCCTCAGCCTCCCGAGTAGCTGGGACTACAGGCGCCTGCCACCTCGCCTGGCTAGTTTTTTGTATTTTTTAGTAGAGACGGAGTTTCACCGTGTTAGCCAGGATGGTCTTGATCTCCTGACCTCGTGATCCACCCGTCTCGGCCTCCCAAAGTGCTGGGATTACAGGCTTGAGCCACTGTGCCCGGCTCACTCTTGTTGAATGTTCATGCTGCTGTGTCTATTGAGTGCATAGGCCAGAGTGAGATTGCAAAAACATAAAGCCAGGAAGGAAATCATAGTGAGAAATTGTGCAGGAAAGCCATTGGGTTGGCTCACTTAAAGAGAGAACTATTTGTTGCTCAGTTGATACAATTTACGGAATAAAAAAATCGGGTCTTCGGAAGAAGAGAATTCAGGCAGTTAGTTTCAAGGGAGCAGAAACCAATGGAGAACCTCTTCACAGGCTGCAGTCAATGCATGTCCTTAGTGCCCACAAGATTCAAATTCCTGCTGGCCAAGCTTGAGCTATGGGTCCCACCCTGAAGGCAGGGGACTTTGCTGACAGGCCACCAGGACTACGTGGAATAAGGGTGGGATGGCTACTGCCTTCTGAGGGCAAAGTGGGGCGCCATTACCTTCAAGAAGGGGGCAGCGTGCTGGGGAGACCCCACAGCCTTTTACATTTTATCAAGCCTTCAGGAGGGGTACTCATTTTCCTACATTTATTTATTTATTCATTTATTTTGAGACAGAGTCTCACTCTGCCACCCAGGCTGGAATGCAGTGGCACAATCTTGGTTTACTACAGCCTCTGCCTCCTGGGTTCAAGCGATTCTCCTGTCTCAGCCTCCCAAGTAGCTGGGATTACAGGGGCACACTACCACGCCCGGCTAATTTTTCTACTTTTAGTAGAGACGGGTTTTGCCGTGTTGGCCAGACTGGTCTCCAACTCCTGACCTCAGGTGATCTGCCTGCCTCAGCCTCCCAAAGGGCTGTGATTACAGGCATGATCCACCTGTGCTGGCCTAGAAAAGACAATTTTTGATGCAATTACTTTGATTTGGAACTGAGATGATAGAAGGAATTATTATTCATTTGTTAGGTGTGTAATGGCATTGTGACTGCACAGGAAAAAAACCATATTTTAGATGCATACTGAGGGATGTGGGGATAAAATGTCATTATATCTGGGATTTGCTTTGTAATATTTCCTCAGAGAAGTAGAAAAAAAAGAAAAACAAGAGTAGATAAAACAAGATGAAAAACTGAATAAACCTTGTTTTTGAAAATATCTATTGAAAACACCTTGTGTGGACTACATTTGAGCTGTTTCAGTGCCTGGGGGACTGGTTTAGGGCAATTTTGGTAGCACTAGTTTCTGGGGTTTGTCCACACACACTGACCACAGCACTGGCATTTGGCAGTCTGTCAACTGGTGTCTGGCCTCTGATTTCCCGTTGTCGTGGAATTAAACACGCGTGAGCAGGAGCTCCTCCCTGAGACATCGGCTGTCAGGAATCTCTTCTGAGCACTACGGCTGCCCACAGCTGCGTCCTAGGTTGTCTCACTCATGGGCAGCAGTGAGAAAGCTGTTTGGGACGGTTGACCCAGTTTAGAATTCAAATTCATTCCCTGTCTGTGCAATTGGAATTTATTTCCTCTGCAAAAGGCTTGAATCTCAGAGCAAAATACCTGTAGCTGGGCTTGGGTGTGCATGTGGTGATCCTAATGGAGAAAAACCCTGGTTTATTTTCCTAACAAGGTGTACCTTGCAGTATCCTCAGAGCCTGACATTATTAAGAGTGTGTTATCACAATACAGCACAGAATCTAAGGCAATTTGGATGTCCTTGGGCCTAGAATTAATATGTGCTTTGTATAGTCTTGTAATTTGGGAGGCAATTTTCCATAACACAGTGAGAGATGTTCCTTTATACATTTGAGATAATTTAGCTCAGTGTTCATTTGGAAAAATTACTGTGCTAATAGCAGCTCTTCAGCCTCTGAACAACAGACCGTGTTGGGAGAGTCTGGACAAAAGCTGGAGGAATTTCCCCCAGACCAACAGCTGCCTCAGGTTGTATGGTAAGATCTGAAATACTGTATGAACTCATGAACTCTAGCTGATTTGCTTAAAATCAATAGCCCTTAATGGAGGAATATGAAATAAAGGTGGAAAAATAATGAATTTCCCCATTGTCCAGGTAAATTGGATGTCAGTGCACATAAGTCAGAATCTCTGTATGTTCAGCTATGGGAACAATCTGGTCTTCCTGCCAGACTTCTCTGCCCAAGCTGCAAGAGAATAGATACAAATGAGGGAGAATAAACTGTATCTTTCTCTTAGGTGTGTTTTGTCTCAGGCTTCCTAAGTATTGTGTACCAGGGACCTTTGCTATTGTGGGGGAGGAATCTTCTACCCCAATTAGAATCCAATATAATAATGTAATAAATGCAAAATTCTTTTTTCTCAATGAGGACTGTGGTTTCTAATGATGCTGCTTTGGAACAAGTCCCAGGTAAAGCCCCAGTAGACCCAAGTTCATTTCTAGTTGCATATCTGCCCTTTGGCACTTGCTTCCTACGAGGACTGAGAATCCAGTTGTTGCTGCTGTGGCTGCACCTGATATATATGCTCAGCATTGTGGGCATGGAGATAGAATAGCATCTTTGGTGGGAGACTCTGAGCTCTGGCGAAGTATTCCATCCATGAGGAATATTTGTCATTAGTTAAGTTATTGACCTCATAAAGGGAGGAAAGGGGAAGAACTGCCTTTCTAAGTATCTATTCACCTGTAGCTGGCAGTTGAAGTTGAAAATCATCAGTTCAACAGATGCCTGAATGTGAATGAACTCTGGTTCTTTTTTTTTTTTTTTTGAGACGGAGTTTCACTCTGTTGCCCAGGCTGGAGTGCCGTGGTGCGATCTCCGCTCACTGCAAGCTCCGCCGCCTCCCGGGTTCACGCCATTCTCCTGCTTCAGCCTCCCTAGAAGCTGGGACTACAGGCGCCCGCCACCACGCCCGGCTAATTTTTTTTGTATTTTTAGTAGAGATGGGGTTTTACCGTGTTCACCAGGATGGTCTCGATCTCCTGACCTCGTGATCCGCCCGCCTCAGCCTCCCAAAGTGCTGGGATTACAGGTGTGAGCCACCACGCCTGGCCAGCCTGGCTAATTTTTGTACTTTTAGTAGAGACGGGGTTTCACCATGCTGGCCGGGCTGGTCTTGAACTCCTGACCTCAGGTGATCCACCCACCTCGGCCTCCTGAAGTGCTGAGATTACTGCAACCTCCATCTCCTGGGTTCAAATGATTCTCCTGCCTCAGCCTCCCGAGTAGCTGGAATTACAGGCATGAGCCACCACGCCCAGCTAATTTTTTTTTTTTTTTTTTTTTAAGACGGAGTTTCACTCTTGTTGCCCAGGCTGGAGTGCAATGGTGCGACCTCCAGCTCACTGCAACCTCCGCCTCCTGGGTTCAAGGGATTCTCCTGTCTCAGCCTCCCGAGAAGCTGGGATTACAGGCATGTGCCACCACACCTGACTAATTTTGTATTTTCAGTGGAGACGGGGTTTCTCCATGTTTGTCAGGGTGGTCTCACCTGGTGGTCTCACCAGATGAATCTGGACATAGCTCAAGATTTCCTGAATTTCCTAAGCCTTTCTGGGCAAGAAGCACCTAGTGATTTTCTATCTTGTTTAATTAATTAATTTTTTTGAGATGGAGTTTTGTTCTTGTTGCCCAGGCTGGTGTTCAGTGGCACGATCTCAGCTCACTGCAGCCTCCGTCTCCCAAGTTCAAGCGATTCTCTTGCCTCAGCCTCCTGAGTAGCTGGGATTACAGGCACATACTACCATGCCTGGCTAATTTTTGTATTTTTAGTAGTGACGGGGTGTCACCATGTTGCCCAGGCTGGTCTTGAACTCCTGACCTCAGGTGATCCACCTGCCTTGGCCTCCCAAAGTGCTAGGATTACAGGCATGAGCCACCTGATTTTCTGTTTTAAAAACCACCGTCCAGAGTGGTGAGGTTCACATTTATTGGATGGGCCTGAACTGGGAGCGGACTCTCACATGCATTTGAGGACCAATCACAGGATAACTAGGAGGAAGGGAAAAATGAATGGGAGTGTACAAAGCTCCCTTTTTAGGCCAGCTTAGTTGCCTGCAGCTGTGACCTGGACACTTCTATTCACTAATGCTCTCTGGCAACGAGATATACTGATAAATACACACTAATCACACCCTGGAAGAAAATAAAGGGGGTGTAAAGGTAAGGTTTTATGTAAACAATTACAGTCCATGAGCAGCAAGTTCTAAAGTGCTGTGACTTTTGGGAAGAAGAGAAGCAACAGCTGTTAACTGCAGGGCAGCTACTGTCGTTCATCCCAATTCCTCTTGGCACTGTTCCCACTGAGGACCATGGATACAGCAAACAAATGTTTATTTCAAGGCAACTTGCTTCATTTAAACTAGTGGTTCTTCACTTCCAGAATGCATCGGGTCACCCAGGGAGCTTTTAAAAAATACAAATAGTCAAGCCCCATCCAGAGAGGTTCTGAGTCAATTGTCTGTAATGAGGCCCTGAGATTTTGCTTTTATTTCTGTGTTTCAAATGCAGGAACCATGGATTTAAACCATCATCTTGAGTCATCATCAAAGGACAGGACATGGGAAACAATTAAGGGAGATTCAATCATCCTCGTCTCCTGAGGTAAGAGATGAACAAAATAGTGTCTCTTTCCACGGTTCTGACATTTTTGCCTATCTTCTCTTTGATGTCAAAACTTCCTGGAGTTATCCAGCCTCGCCAGTTTCCTACAACTGGGGGAAAGCTGACCTCTCTTGTGTGTGATTCATCTGATTATGAATCCAGGCTCTGACTACATCGTATGTCTAGTTTGGTTCAGTGAAACATTAACCCGCTTCTCTTTATCGTGGATTGTGGCAGGTTTCGTGTGACGATGAAATCCAGTTATTTCTTGCACAGAGTGGGTATGAGCCCAGGCTGATTTCCTGAGGGTGGAGTGGGAGGGGCCGGGCATAAACTTGTTTAGGTGTGTCTTAGGGTGTAAGGCTCAGGGTTCATCTTGGTAAATGTTTCACCAGAAGAACCTGTTCTGGTTTCTTTTCCATGTCTTCCTTTGGGAAAGTGAGTTTAAATGGAGCCTTCTAAAGTTTCCAAGTGGATAGTTGTTGTACCCCTGGCTTTCTGAGTGGGTGAGGGTCAACCCAGGCATGAGGCTGGGCAGATATTTCTGATCGTTTCTCAACTCCCAGAGAGCTGCCGTCTCGAGGAGGAACAGTTTCTCTTTACTCTCCACTCTTTGCTTCTTTGCTCCCAAAATATGGTCCCTGAAGGAAGGACCAGTGCTTTTGCCTAGCTGGCCACCTGGCACTTGGCCATCTAATTTGGAGAGTACAGGAATGGTGAAATGGAATCAGGGCCAGAAGGCTTGGGGAAAAGCTTTGGTGGGAGAACATCCATGCATGAGCTTTGGCAGCTTTGTCTTGGAACTGAAAGTAATCATGCTTAGATTCAGCAAATAACGCCCATGACACTACATCTGCATCTTTTTAAAAGTTACACTACATTTTTCATAAGCATGGAAAGGACTGATGAGAATGTTGTAGGTTGATGAATTTTTTAAAAAGTTTATCTGTAAGATATTAGGAGATAATTTAAAAGTGGCTCATTTTCTTTTTCTTTTTCTTTTTTTTGAGATGGAGTCGTGCTGTCACCCAGGTTGGAGTGCAGTGGCATGATCTCAGCTCACTGCAGCCTCTGCCTCCCAGGATCAAGCAATTCTCCCTGCTTCAGCCTCCCCCGAGTAGCTGGGATTACAGCACTATGCCCAGCTAATTTTTGTATTTTTAGTAGAGAGGGGGTTTCCCCATGTTGGCTGAGGCTGGTCTCGAACTTTCAACTTTAGGTGATCCGCCTGCGTTGGGCTCTGCGCCCGGCTATGACTCATTTCCAATAAAGCTCAAATCTGGACTTTGAATTAATATATAGGGCTCACCTTGGGCTTTCACCACCCCCTCTACAGCAGTGTTTTAATGAAGTTGTTATGAGAAAGGAAAGTATTTTCTGCATTGTTTATTGAGAGAGAGAGAGCTTTATACATTAGGAACTAGTGCACTTAAATTATGTGACAGATGACCTTAAAAACTAGAGGTATTGTCAACAATACAACTTCAATTTTATATTATTACAGTTACTGATGTTTTTAAAATAATGTAAACAAAAATGTAGATAAGTTACGCCAAAACAAAAGGTAATAACATCCAAAAAACAGAAAGAACACATATATAAGTTAGCACATTAGGTACTACAAATAACTTAACACAAAGTGATATAACAACCCAGACCCAAAATTTTAGTCATTTCTGTACTGTGTGAGCAGATATAAGAAAAAATGGCATAGATCAGACCCAGGAGCTAGAGAACAAGTTGTGCAGAAGTTTTTTATGTCACCATGTTCAATATTCTCCATTTGCAACCTAAGCATTTCCTCTCCTTTAAAAAAAAAAAAAAGTGTTTTGTTTTTTTTTTTTTTTAAAGAGATGAGGGTCTCGCTATCTTGCCCAGACTTGTCTTGAACTCCTGGGCTCCAGTGATCCTCCCACCCCAGCCTCCCAAAGAGCTGGGATTACAGGTGTGAGCCACTGCGGCCAGCCACTTTCCCTCCTTTGACCATTCCTTCTTTTAGCTACTATTCCCAAGAAACAGATTTAAAATATCTATCTTCTAGGGTAGGCTAGTAGCTATTCACAGTAAGATTCTACTTCTTTTTTTGTTTGTTTTTTGAGATGGGTCTCACCATATTGTGCAGGCTCCTGGGCTCAAGCCATCTACCCACCTCAGCCTCCCAAATAGCTGGGACTGTAGGCACATGCCACCATGCCTAGCGTAACAGTAAGATTCTGATAGGTGACCAAAGCTAGAACCTAGGCCTCCAGCAGCCAAAGCCTAATTTGATAGCTCAGTGGACACACAAAGCTAATTTGATAGCTCACGCCACACAAAGAGACATTTTTATCACAATTTAGCTAAGAGGTTTCCCACTTATTTGGAAAACAGGTGGCAAAATAAGAAGAAAACCTTCGAAAGGTGAAGGATAAGAAAATCCTTGTGTTTGTGTAATTTTGAACCTGAAAAGGTTAAGTTCACGGACTTTACAGATTCAATTCTGGATGGCTGGTTTTTATTTCTCTACCCATTGGCCTTGGTGACATCATGACATTCCCGAGTTTGGTTAATGAAAGCAAACAAACAAACAAAAGAGCGATTAAGAACAGCATAAAACAAAGTGAAAACATGTGGTTGCATCTATTTCCTGGTAAAAGTGCTAATGGCACTAAGAAGCCAGTGTTTCTACCATTCCACTTTAACGATGTGTTTCCGACATGATTCCCTTTACTCCTTTACTCTTGAGGTTAAGGCACACCAGGCTGAACAAGGTGAGAGGTCTGACATGCACCACGGAATGCACAGGCTCCAAGAGCATCTATGTGAAGACTAACCAGTGGGGAAGAAGCAAAGGGATCCAGATTTAGTTGAAGGGTCCTGCAGATAGTGGTTCAGATAGACTAGACTAGAAGCACGAGCCAGTACTATACGGCACTCCTACAAGAGACACAAGGGAAGGCCAACATGGAGAAGGAGCCACAGGTCCCAGCTGTCCACTAGCTGGTTTATTAGCCATGAGGCCTGCCTCTGGGCTGGGGCTCAGAACTAGGGGCAAGGAAGATCTGGGGAAAAGAGAGAGGCTGGTTTGCAGCTTCACGGCTAATAGAAGGGAGCCCTCCTGAGAGTTAGGAGTTGCTGTGAGTTGCTGTAGGTGCCTGAATCTTCTACTCTGGGCAACAACCAGCTTCATTCAATGTCTTGAACTTAATTCAATGTCTTGTCTTTCTAACAAGACGAGCAGTCAATGGCTTCCCTTTTCACAGGGACAATCCAAAGCAAAACAGCAGTTGTCTCACTTGAGTTTAGCAATGCCTTCTGTCACACCAGTGGCCACTTACAAGGACAGTGCCACAAAACATGATCATTTGGAACCTTTTTTTTTGAGACTGAGCCTCAAACAGGCTGGAGTGCAGTGGCGTGATCGAGGCTCACTGCAACCTCCACTTCCCAGGTTCAAGCGATTCTCCTGCCTCAGTCTCCCAAGTAGCTGGGATTACAGGCATCCACCACAACGCTTGGCTAATTTTTGTATTTTTAGTAAAGAGCGGGTTTCACCATATTGGCCAGGCTGGCCTCAAACTCCTGACCTCAAGTGATCCACCCACCTCGGCCTTCAAAGTGCTCGGATTACAGGCATGAGCCAGCACGCACAGCCTAATTTTTGTACTTTTAGTAGAGACCTGATTTCACCATTTTTTGGCCCGGTTGGTCTTAAAACTCCTGCCCCCAAAGTGCTGGGATTATAGGCGTGAGCCACCGATCCTGGCCAAGTGGAACCCACTTTAAATAAAACTGACAACTACCAGCATGCTTAGGAGGGTATCCCACACTCTTGTCTTTTACCTAGAGTTTAACAATGACTTGGATTTTGCCTCACCCATGCACCCATTAAAAAGCACTAAGGAAAGACCCTTGAGTCAGGGATTTTTGAATCCAGTGAAATTAGAATCGTCTACCAATAAGGAGACTGCTGGGCGCTAGACTAAAGGAGACTGCTGGGCGCTAGACTAAAGGAGACTGCTGGGCGCTAGACTAAAGGAGACTGCTGGGTGCTAGACTAAAGGAGACTGCTGGGTGCTAGACTTAACTGTCGAAACACCGTTCCACGTGACAGAAATCAACACTTGTCTGTTTACATTAACTGAGCAGAGCTTATTCACGCGTCACTGGATTCGACCTACTTGACTCAGGGTAGGAAGGGTGGTACAAGGTGTGCGACATATGAAGCTCCTAATGCCCGTCACTAACAAGTGACACGGAGGCAGGGGAAACGGAGAGTGCCGCTACGGATTCAGGTCATGCCAAGGAGGGGGGCTCTTTTAGTCTTGCTCCAACCTTTCCACATTTTCACATTATTTCAGAGTAAGAAAAGAAGTGGTGCAGAAAACTCAAGAAATAAAATGGGCAAAAGTTATACACATCTCTATTTACTAGGAGAAGTAAAAAAAATAAAATAACCCCTGTGTTGAAACCAGGCAGTATTGGAATCAGGAGGTGAAGATTTGTTTCATAATCTAGTGATTTCAGGAGAGTGTGTCAGATCAACGGAGATGACTAATTCTGCACAAACACACGAGCAACAGTATTGGCTTGACTCTAAAGGAGGAGCAGAATATTTGCCTACTTCCTCTGCTAATGCCCCTCTGCAGAAAATGTTCAGTGTGTGTGGCATCAAAACTAATTTATGGATGGCCTTTTTTAGCCAATGGGTAGAGAACAAACTCCCAGGTTTGGAAGCCCAGCCTCTCTGAGGAAGCACAGAAAATAACTATCCAATGTCCACGCTCAGTGTGTACACACGACACTCAGAGACAAAAACAGAGGCCAGGCTCCATCAGACGACACACTCTAGCTAAGCAAAGGCTGCATTCGGCAACTAGTGTGGTACAAACACCTTGGATCTCACCGCAGCCGGAAGGAAGTCACGGCATAGTCCCTTTCCAGGAGTCTGAAGGATATCATTTGTGTTGCAAACCACAGATCCCAAGTATTAGACATATTCCCTTCTTGGTGGAGGCCTACTCTAGAAGAATCAAAAGTGATGACCCTCTCAGTGAATCCAATGTTAAAGCTCCTAACTAGGTGACACTTTAGCACTACAGACGTAAAAATGACTATAGTGCAGTCCCTAGAAAAGGCAGTGAAGCAAAGGGGGCCGCTGAGAGTTTACATGGTTTTCATATAAAGAGGCTTTTAACTTTGGAAAAAGCGGGCCTGGAAAGAACACTACTCCCATTCCAGTTGACTGCTTTTTTAAGTACTTTGTGGCCTTCCTGCCGCGGTGCAAAATGAGGTCTATTTTAGGAACTGGCTTCTTTACTGCGGGGTTAGATGCCAACATTTCACCAGGGTTGGACGATCTCACACATGAGTTTCTGGCACTTTTAGGAGGGATTTCCTCAAGTGATACACTAGGGAATGAGCCTTTCAGCAAAAAGCGGTTCCCCGGAGTCAGTTGCCAGCTCCAGGAGATTAATTGGCCATTTTTTCATGTTTTATATGCAAGATATTTAATATGGGATGAAAAATGGAACACGAGGAAAAGCAGGTATTAGTTGGGTCTGAAAGAGGTGGTAATCCACAGATTTGCTTTTGTTTCGACAGTTTCTAAGCAGTGGAACAACTACCTAACAGTGCACCAAACAATTTGTTAAGAGTTGAAAACAGTAAGGGCGTTCATGTGCGCCAAGGCATTCTGGGCTGAAAACAGCAATTCTGAATTTTCATGGCAGATCCAACTCCTAAGCTGGCTCCACTCTGTCCTATCAGATTTTGGTGGTGGTGGCAGAGAATGTCACAGGCTTGTGGCTGGCACCGACCAAGCTGTCAGGGTTGTATGAAAAGGAGAGGAAACAGGAGTAGCTGGACATGGATCCAGCTCTGGGTAGCTGATAGTGATAACACATCGATTTTTTTTCGCTTTTGAAAATAAGTAGAAAATGATGTGGGTGGAAAGTCCTCCTTAGGAGTTCACAGGGACTGCTCATATTTAGCAGGGCCCTCTGAATGGGGACTGGTGAAAACAAAGATGTTTTGAACAGGGATCCAGAATTTCGCCCTTGACTCTCGGCAGGTATGACCCTGGGTGCCTGTGAGCTAGGAGAGGAAATTCTGTACGTTGGGCAAACTTGTTACCAGGGGAGGAGATGGCCCTGCACTTCAGGTCTCCAGATGCAGTGTGCTGGGAATGGCCTCGCTGACAGTTGGAATCACGGATACATTAATTACAGCGAAGGCAAAAGTAAGCTACAGTGACAGGGAACTGGGGGCGGAGGGAGAAGGCACTTTGCCATGGGAGCACATCTGTTTTATAATAAGCAGGTCTATAATTCTCTTGTGAAAGATCATGTTCTGCTATCTTCTCTGAGGCTGGAAAATATAAATACTGTATTTTACCAAGGGGAGGAGGAAAGGAGATGATCAAATTTGTTTCCCTGTTGCCAAGTGTTTGAGATTTTCCACCCTTTTTCTTTTGTGTGCAACATTCTCTTTAACTAGAGGGGGGGTAAAGTCAACCTGCTTTTCTAAGGGTAAAAGGCACCATGAGGCGTCTCATGAATAGGGCCCTGGCCTTTTAACAAGTTTTCAAGCCTTGGTTGCTGCTACTGTATAGTCAGAAAATAAATGCATGTGTGGTGCTGAGCTGTTAAGGTGAAACATGTGGTCTGGGGCCAAAGGAACCGGTGTGGGTTGAGAGGTAAAATGCTTACATCTAACTGCACGAAAGTCAGTCTGAAATGTCACATCTCTAGATGGACGGAAGTATCATGAGTTGGGGTCTTGGGGAAGCGGGGTGTGGGGGAAAGGAGCAATGGGGTTGAATGTACCAAGTATTTTGTGAGCCACTGATCCTAATAGCAGCAAAACTACTAAACCATGAAGACATAGAAGGCATCTGCTCAGCACGAAAGATACAGAATCTTCTCATAACGTCTACTGAGAACTGTTTCATTATAAATGTATTTTCCTGCTCTAGAGAGAGTTAAGGGGAAAGAATGGGAGCTGTCAGGGTCCCAGGGCTATCCTACCTGCCGTTTTGGTCACAGTGACTGCCACGCGCTCTGCCAAGGGCACTGCAGCGGGAGAACACTACCTGCCAAATAGCAAAGCAGCTCTCTCTCTTACTCCTATTGTTTATTTTAGCACTCTTTGCTTTACTTCAAGGTGGCAATTATATATGTGTGTGTGTACATATATATTTATTTAAATAATATTAGATCTAATTCATTAATTATACTTGTAAGGTTGGTATTTTCTTAATAGTCCAAAGTTGGTATTTTGAAGTTCCACATTACTCTGATTTTTTAAACAAAAAAATGAGAAAGCAGGAATGGTCACATTGACAAAGGTCAAAATGAAAGTGCAGGAAGAACAATGAGAAATAAAGCACTTAAAATGAACAGGTAGGAACTGCCTACACAGGATTCTGAGAAAAGAAACTAAAATGACCCTCGCTGTGAATATATGTACCATACAGCCCTATCTACCAGTCTACACGCCGATGTCTTTAATAACAATCCCAGGACATTTCCTCCGGCCAGCATCATGAGAAGAATCATAAATACCAACCATGGGCACCCGTTGAAAACTGTTCTTCAGAAAGCCATGCGTACAGCCTGGAAAACATGGTGGAGTGTCACATCATTAGGCGGGTGTTGGGATTCGTACCAGCAAGCAGACCGACAACATGCAGTTATTGGTCGCAGAGGTTTCTTCTCTTCTCGGGAAAAAAACTTCTGAGATTAACTTCAAAACCAGAACCAGCTCTCCTCATAAATTAGGGGTGTATGCTTTCTGTCAGAGGGAGCTTGGCTCCTGTTTCCAGCCATTCGGCTCTGCTTAGGTGATTCCCCGCCTCCGCGGGAGGAACTGAGGCGGGAGCGCCAGGGACAGCAGGTCCTGGAAGGACCCAGCAGTCTCTTGTGTTTTGAAGGTTTTCTTATGAAACAGATGATGATGGGTGCCTGCCTCAGTTACCTCAGCCTCTGTGAAGGCTAAAAATAAATAACACAAAAATAACCTAAATCACTGTTTTGTGCAGGAAATGCTTCCTCTTGTGTCTTGGGTAATAAAATGTCCCGAGAGACAGAAAAAATGTCTGAACTATAAAGCATTGTGTAGACCACGTTTTGTCTGGGAGCAAGCAGCTGAAATTCTTGGCTAAGTGTAATCCAGCTATTGGTAGTTTCTCAAGCCACAGAGGTTCTGTGGATCGTTTGGACAATGATGTACACAGAGCATACGTACAGGACGTATAGGTATTTGTGCATATATAAATAAATATATATATATATATATATATATATATATCTAGCTGAAGAGGAGACATACTCTTCTTCCAAAGGGGTCTAACTGGCTAGTTAGGAAGCCGCTCTGGGGCTGATGGATTGTTGATTGGTGAATCCCTGGCCTTCGGGTCGGCCGGAGTCAGGTGTTCTGGTAGGACAGCTCGAACATGGTGCAAGCCTCCTCTAGACTCTCGTCCATGTTCAGTCTCTGCCAGAAAGACTTCTGCTTCTTCTGCAGCTCTCGGCGAACACACCTTGGGCAGGGGACAGACTTTTCTTTGCATTCAGAATGGAAAACGGCTCCACAGCTTTCACACCTGCGAAAGTCAACCATGGATATGATGAGCAAGACTGAAGCCAGCAAGAAAACGGGAAGCCCTGTGGCCTCGGGTGCAGCTGGCGGCAGCATCTACCGTTCTGGACAACCCTGCCGATGGGAAGAGAAATGACTCACTGAAATGAACTCTTTGCTTTTCCAAAATGCTCAAGGTTGAATTTCGCTTGAAAAACATTTTTGCTTTTCTGATTTGAACTAAGGCTTATGAGTGGGGGGGAGTCCGCAGTCACCCAGCAATTCTGGTTATAGTGACAATGGACAGAACACCAGAAGCTCTCCATTGAGAAGGGAGTGGGGCAGTGACTCTAGGGTGAAGTCACCCTAGAGGGGGGAGTGCCTCGTGAAAACGCTCAGCACACCAGTGACAGCCACGGCGTTACATCTGTGGCAAGGTAGCTTTCTACATCAGTTAACATGAGCTAAGTGGTTCTCTGTTAACTAGCTGCCTTTATTTGACAGTTTGAAAAGATAAAATGACACATTTTCATTTTCTGAATGACATCCTGTGGTCTATGAAATCTTGTGAGTTTTTTAAAAATTAGGAAAAAACTCCTACCTTTGTAAGTCTACTTTTATAACATGAGCGTGAACATGAAAGCAGGAGACAGTGGGGAGAAAACATTTTCCCAACAATATGACAGATATTGTAATTTGTAGAGAGGAAACATTCCAGGTGGATGACTCGTTTGTTGTTTGGCTTGGTGGAAGCCTGTACGGGAGTCTGAATAACTTGTTTTTACAGCGAAGTTTTTATTTATTTATTTATTTTTTTGGAGATAGTGTCTCATTCTGTCACCCAGGCTGGAGTCCAGTGGTGTGACCTCAACTCACTGCACCCTCCACCTCACGTGATCCTTTCACCTCAGCCCCCCGAGTAGCTGGGACTACAGGCACCCATCACCAAACCTGGCTAATTTTTGTATTTTTAGTAGAGACAGAGTTTTGCCATGTTGGTCAGGCTGGTCTGGAACTCCTGACTTCAGATGATCCACCCGCCTTGGTCTCCCAAAGTGCTAGGATTACAGGCATGAGTCACTGCATTTGGTCTGCAAAGCTTTTAATAATGGGTAACTGACAAGCTCAAATACAGCTGCTCCAGTGAGTGGTTTGCCGATATGGACTGAGTTTTCATCCTTCCATAAGGGTAACAGGAAACTTGTACCAAGTCCTAGGAGCCCAGGGAATTGTGCCTGCGTAATTTTGTTCAGCCTGCAGCATTCAGGGAGGGTCCAGAACTGGACCGGGTTCAAAGAGGGTTGCGAAGGAACCAGTCCCGAGGTCTCAGCCTCAGGCTTCTTTGCTTTTTCCATAGGTCTTGAGTTTCAGTGCTGGGTGCAGGATGGTCTTGGGGACATTATCTCCTAGTCTGCCACTGACTTACCCCAGCACCATTCAGGACCCAGAGGGCTTAGTGAAAGAAAAATCTTCCTATCCACCCTCATACCTTGGAGAGGAGGCAGTGACTTGGATGAAGAGACACTGTTGGGGGGAGTGGGGGTTGGAAGGGGGAGAAAGAGAGAGTGTGTGTGCGTGTATGTGTGTATGTGCGCGTACACCTATTCCAGTGGAGGGACAAGAAGACAGGACTTCCTTCACCCAGCAGCTCTACCCCCAGCTTAGCTCTCTGGGTCAAGTGAGGCGAGCCGGCAAGGAGCTTCACATCAATTTCTGGCTGTGTGACTGCTGTGAACTGAACTGTGTCTGTGTCCCTGTTATTCATATGTTGAACCCCTTACCCACAATGTGACTATATTTGGAGACACTGTGCTTAGGAGGCAATCAAGATTAAATGAGGTTGGCCAGGTGTGGTGGCTCACGCCTGTAATCTCAGCACTTTGGGAGGTCGAAGCAAGCGGATCACCTGAGGTCAGGAGTTTGAGACCAGCCTTGCCAACACGGTGAAACCATGACTCTACTGAAAATACAAAATTAGTAGGGTGTGGTGATGCACGCCTGTAATCCCAGCTACTTGGGAGGCTGAGGCAGGAGAATTGCTTAAACCCGGGAGGTGGTGGTTTGTGGTGAGTCAAGATCACGCCACTGCACTCTAGCCTAGGTGACAAGAGCAAAACTCTGTCTCAAAAACAAAAAAAGATTAAATGAGGTCATGAGGGTGAGACCCTGATCCAAGCTCATAAGTATCCTTAGAAAAAGAGCACAGGGAGCTTGCTCTCCCCAACTCCGCATGCCTCAGAGGCAGCGCCATGTGGGGACACACAGAGAAGGGGTCCTCTGCAAGCCAGGAGGAGAGGCCTCGCCAGAAACCAACCCTGCTGGCACCTTGATCTGAAACTTCTAGCCTCCAGAACTGGGGGCAACACATTTCTGTTGTCTAAGCCACCCAGTCTGTCGTATTCCATGTGACAGTCTGAGTAGACTAATGACCTTAAGCAAGTCACGTTGCCTTTCTGAGCTTCCTGCGCTTCAGTGTCCTTATCAGCTAATTGGAGACAACATAGCACCCACCTCTTGCAGTGCTGCGGGCCTCAGGTAACATCATGGATGCAGTGTATTCCCAGTTTCTGGCCGTGGTGGGAAGTGCTTAGCAAACAGCAAGGACTGCTCCGGCCAGGGTGTCCCTCAGGCTGCCTGCTGCCTTCTGTATGGCTGCATTGCAGCCTGACTTCACCCACGTCACTATGGAGACCTGAGGACATCTCAGTCAACCCCCTCCTTGCCCAGATGAGAAAAGAGACTCCAAGAGGGTTAGGGATTGCCTACCGGGGACACGGTGAGTTGGAGACAGAGTTGTGACTGGTGCCCAGGGCTCCTGGTAGCCCAGCCAAGGCTCTTACCAAGTGCCACGCTGCCTGGCTGAGGCCTGGCCATCCCAGCGAGAGCAGGGAGCCATCGCATAGGGAAACGTGGGGCTTCTGATCAGAACACCTGTGTCAAACCACAAATCCTTCTTTGTAGCTGAGTGACAGTGGGCAAGTTACCACTTAAGTTCTCGGTGCTTTGGTTTTCTCATTTGTAAAATGCTGCTCACGGTGAACCCTTTCCTACTCACTGGGTTGCTGTGAGACTAAAATGAGAAACATACTTGTGGCCGGGCACGGTGGCTCACGCCTGTAATCCCAGCATTTTGGGAGGCCGAGGCGAGTGGATCATGAGGTCAGGAGATCCAGACTATCCTGGCTAACATGGTGAAACCCCGTCTCAGCTAAAAATACAAAAAAAAAAAAAAAAAAAAAATTAGCCGGGCCTGGTGGCGGGCGCCTGTAGTCCCAGCTACTCGGGAGGCTGAGGCAGGAGAATGGCGTGAACCTGGGAGGCGGAGCTTGCAGTGAGATGAGATCGCGTCACTGCACTCCAGCCTGGGTGACAAAGTGAGACTCCATCTCAAAAAAAATTAAAAAATAAAACTAATAAAAATAAAGAGAAACATACTTGTAAGTGGAAGGACTATGCAAAGGCTGTGACGCCACGCCTCACAGGTGACTCTAGTACCCGTCTCCTTGACACAGGCGCTATCCTGGACATGGCAGGGTCACCTCTAGCATCTTCCTCTTCCCAGTCCCCTCCTCCTTCCAGTGAGGATAAAGGTCAGACCCATGTCTTCTAGAGCCTCTCTCATCTGGGCCAGCTCCTTCCTAGTGGCAATGGCTTTGTCCCCACTGGTCACACCTCTGTAACCTTCTATCACTAAAGTGACACTAATGGTAGCTTTATCATATAAATTTCCTCCTTTCAGCCCCCTTTCCCCTGCTGGGTTAGTCAGTGATTTATACACCTAGGGATGTAGCCCCAGGGCAGTGATTGATAAGGAGGAAAAACCCTGGGTTCCTTCAGTACCACTCCCTTATCTCTGCTGATACTAGGCTCCAGGGAGTGAAGAGATTGAGTCTTATCGGATATTTCTAGTGCAACAAACACCCACGGGGTGATGGAAGAGCTGAGCGCACCTGCTCTTTCTAACCAAAGGTCAGTAACTGAAAAAAAAGCATGAGATAAAAAAAAAAATTAATGATTTCAAAATAGAACTAAATCCTATTTTCTAACAATTTGTAACCCAGCAGGTATCTTTCAAACTGTAGTATGGATAGATTGATCAATGACCTTTCCAAATTCTGAGAATCTAAAGTTAATCCCTCCCCCAACCCTTTTCTCTTTAAAGGAAAAGAATAAGAGGAGGAAAAGGAAGGAGAAAGGGAAATTGTTCTCTTACATAAGATTTATGGAGCCCTGTAATAAAAATGTAAAGTTCAGGATAAATATTTACATTAAAAATGTAATATATGGGAGTGTTCCTCTTTGAGAATAGGATTTTATTTTCTTACTTTAAAAAGATTCATTGGCCGGGTGCAGTGGCTCACGCCTGTAATCCCAGCACTTTGGGAGGCCGAGGCAGGTGGATCACCTGAGGTCAGGAGATCAAGACCAGCCTGGCCAACATGGTGAAACCCCGTCTCTACTAAAAATACAAAAATTAGCCAGGCTTGGTGGCGGGTGCCTGTAATCCCAGCTACTCATGAGGCTGATGCAGGAGAATCGCTGAAACCCGGGAGGCAGAGGCTGTAGTGAGCTGATATTGCATCACTGCACTCCAGCCTGGGCGACAGAGCAAGACACCATCTAAAAAAAAAAAAAAAAAAAAAAAAAAAAGATTCATTGGTCCTCCTTAGTGCTCACTGAGTTTCTTGACTGTATTTAAAATATGATTTAGCACATACAACTTTTCAGGAACACATCTTTCATATAAGGCAAATCTACCAATGTAATCATCTCTGCTGAAAATTGCAACAGGTAATGAAAGAGAAATGTCCCTTTGGTGTTCCTGTGTGATACATCAAATGAAAGCTGGTTTCTTCATTTCTGAGTCATCCAGTCCAGCGATGAGCAGTTTCACTGCTTGTTGGATGTTGCTGAACATCACAGCAAACAAAGACCGACGTCCTCCCTTTGCAGTGTCCGTAACTGCAGGGAGACATTTGTTATTGACCAAAGTCATCCAAAGGGTTTTTCTTTTTTTTTTTTTTCTTCTTGAAAACATTCATTGCTTCACTTTTTCTCACACCTAGGGATCTCAGCCTTGGCACCACTGCCATTTTGGGTGATAATCCTTTGATGTGATGGGGCGTCCTGTGCATCAGAGGATGTGTAGCAGTATCCCTGGCCTCTATCGACTAGATGCCAGTAGCCACATCACCCCCTCCTCCCAGTTATGACAACCAGCAATATCTCCAAACACTGCCAAATGCCTCTGGAGGGCAAAACCATCCCTGTTGAGAACGCTTGACCTAATCTAGTGGAAAATGCATCACAGAGGGGGTACCCAGGGATACTTACACAGGACCCCCACACTGAATTTGCAAGTGTCACCTGCTGGCCTACATTCTTACCAACAAATAAGGTCCAGTGTACTGCACTTATTCATTTAGCTTTCACAAATACATATGTTAAACACATCATTTGATAAAATAGATGAAACCACTAATATTAATATTAACCAAACAGTGATTTCTGTTACTTCTAATGGCAAAAACCGCACTTGCTGTTCCATGAACCTAAATGGAAATCATTTAGAACATCATTTAAGAAGTCAATATCAGTGACACAATTCTGTGCATCACTCAGCCACTCCCTATTAACCCACTCTGATTTTTCTTTTTTTTTTTTTGAGACACAGTTTTGCTCTTGAGGCTAGAGTGCAACGGTGCAATCTTGGCTCACGGCAACCTTCACCTCCTGAGTTCAAGCGATTCTCCTGCCTCAGTCCCCCAAGTAGCTGGGATTACAGGCATGAGCCACCATGCCCAGATAATTTTGTATTTTTAGTAGAGACGAGGTTTCTTCATGTTGGTTAGGCTGGTCTCGAACTCCTGACCTCAGGTGATCCGCCCACCTCGGCCTCCCAAAGTGCTGGGATTACAAGTGTAAGCCACTGCGCCCGGCCTGGCTTTTCAATTCTATCTAAAAGCCGTCTTGGTAGTGCGTCTTAGTCCCATGTATTTGCTCTTTGGCCAAGAACCTCTGGGCTGTTTCTCTGTGGTATTTTCTGCTTCTTTATGTCCTACCTGGGCCATCTAGCAAATCAAAGCTAAAACTTTTACATCTACTTCATAAAATAAATTGCTTTTATGCAACTGTGAAGTCGGTTTCAACAACTTGTTTTTTTTTTTCTTTTTTTGAGGTGGAGTTTCACTCTTGTTGCCCAGGCTGGAGTGCAGTGGTGCGATCTCGGCTCACTGCCACCTCTGCCTTCCAGTTTCAAGCGATTCTCCTGCCTCAACCTCCTGAGTAGCTGGGATTACAGGTGCCCGCCACCATGCCCGGCTAATTTTTTTTGTATTTTTAGTAGAGACGGGGTTTCACCATGTTGGCCAGGCTGGTCTTGAACTCCTGACCTCGTGATCCATTCACCTTGGCTTCCCAAAGTGCTGGGACTATAGGTGTGAGCCACCACGCCTGGCCAGTTTCAACAACTTCTGCAATAAAACGGAGACCAATACTACTTCAATGGGGTGCTTACTGCAGAGAGGAGACCTCAGCTTGAGTGAGGAGCCCCGAGTCCGCGGCCCAGGTTGGCCTTGGTGTCATAGGGGTCTTCGGTAAGTTACTTTATCTCTAAACCTCACTCTCCACAGAAGTAAAAGAGAAGCTTGGGTTAGATATCTAAAGTTTCTTCCAACTTGCAGATTTTGTGGAGGATTTGAGGGGCTGAGGGAGCTACTCTGGGTTGTACTCTCCTCTCTCCAAACTGTCTTGCTCCAAGGTCTGTGGGTGAATGAGTAGGAACGTAGCTTTGCCACCTCCCCAGAGAGTCTCAAACTCATAAGCTGAGACTGCATGAGATAAACCTTAAGGGGTAAAGTATTACTTTTTATTCTATTTATTGGCACTGATTAATCAAGCTATGAAATAGCTTATATGAACTAGTATATACAGCTCTGACTCTCAGGAATTTGGCCAAAAGGAACTGACTTTGCCCCTATTTAATAAAATTTCAATTAAAAATTAAGGGTTCCTTTTTAAGCCTTCTCCCAATCCTCATCAGTACCCCTTCTTCCCAAGCAAAAAAAAAGGTAATTGTTAAATGTTGTCAAGTTTTTTTGGGGGGGTGGGGACGAGGAGGGCCAGCTAGATGACAGCCATTTACCAGCCTATGTGGAAGTATGTTTGTGTTTTAACTGCTGGGACAGCTGCACCAGAGTTAACTGGGTACATGTCAACACTGGATACACCACAAGACATGGGACCGGGAAGCGGGGACTGGAGTTCGGCTTCTGTGGATGCTCTTGGGGGCACTACTAATTATCTGTGTGTGCCCTGACAAACTGGTCCCCTTCCTTGGGATAGGAGCAGGGGAATATCTCCCCCATTTTGGGGTAGCATAAATCTCACTTTGAATTTCAATAAAAGCACCATATGCATGCCTGTAATCCCAGCTACTTAGGAGGCTGAGGCAGGAGAATCACTTGAACCCAGGAGGCAGAGGTTGCAGTGAGCCGAGATCATGCCACTGCACTCCAGCTTGGGTGACAGAGAGAGACTCTGTCTAAAAAAAGAAAAAGCACCATGGAATGAGACTATATATTTTATGAAGTCTTTGACCCAAACATTAGCTTCCTGACCCATAGCAAGTGAAGAAGTTCATACCTGGAAATCTAATAGTCCACCACCAAGAGATAGGCCAGACACGATGCTCTTATTGTAGCTATTGAAACCAGGAAAATGAACCTGCTGCAAACTAGCAGAACTAAGTATGTGCAGGGGGAAAAGGTTTGCTTCTCAAATATTATGGCAAAGAAGCAAGAATTCCTGGCTGCAGACAGTTTCCTGTTCTGGAATGCTGATGATGTGAGACCAATTAGAGACAGGCCCAATGGCTTTGTCTGCACCCTTCCAGATTCTAGCTGCACACAGGGAGGTCACAGGAAACTGCTAAAGGCCCCTGCCCCGTGTTGAGGTCACTGAAATGCTTCTGCTATGTTCATGTTGGGTTCTTCTCCTGCTGCATTTTTATTTTTGGCTCAGGCAATGGCCTCAGATATTTCACTTGGATTGAAATTCAGGCTTCAGTTTGGTTGGATCTCTGACAAGCAAAAGGACAGGCCTGCAGAGCAGGGCAGAGCCTTGGCTGGTTTCCACTCTGCAGAGCCCACATCGAATGGGGTGGGGCTCAGAAATAAGTGCACGTTATCAGGCATGTGAGTGCGGTTTTGCATATGGTTACTATGCAAGGTACCCCATACAGGCACTAGCTATTATTGTTTTTTCCAAAAAACCAAGATGATTACTTAAATCTCTTAGCTAAGGAGGGTACTTACTGGATCCTGGTTATTTAAATGTTTTGGGTTGGTGTTTTCTTTTGTTATTGTGTAAGTAAACATAAGCAAACAATTTGTAATTTGCTTGAATAGGAAGTCAGCCAATATCATGTATAGTTTATGCTTCCATGTGAACCTATGTGCTATGCATGTACTTATACACAGGATACTAGACATTCTAAGGTAAAATGAATTAAATATGATTAATAGGATTAATTTAGCCGTGCCCGGCTAAATTAAGCCATAATTCCAGCACTTTGGGAGGCTGAAGCAGGCAGATTACCTGAGGTCAGAAGTTTGAGACCAGCCTGGCCAACATGGTGAAACCCTGTCTCTACTAAAAATACAAAAATTAGCCGGCGTGGTGACTCATGTTTGTAATCCCAGCTACTTGGGAACCTGATGCAGGAGAATCGCTTGAACCTAGGAGGCGGAGGTGGCAGTGAGCCGAGATCGCACCACTGCACTCCAGTCTGGGCAATAGAGTGCGACTTCATCTCGAAAAAATAAAATAAAATAAAATTACAACAGTTCTCCCATTGTGTGTGTGTTTTTGTTTGTTTGTCTGAGATGGAGTCAGGCTGGTCTTGTACTCCTGACCTCATGATCCACCCGCCTTGGCCTCCCAAAGTGCTGGGATTGCAGGTGTGAGCCATGGTGCCCGGCAAGTTCTCCCTTTTTTTTTTGAGATTAAGTCTCGCTCTGTCACCCAGGATGGAGTGCAGTGGCGCGATCTCAGCTCACTGTAACCTCTGCATCCCAGGTTCAAGCGATTCTCCTGCCTTCGCCTCCTGAGTAGCTGGGATTATAGGCATGTGCCACCACACCCGGCTAATTTTTGTATTTTTAGTAGAGACGGAGTTTCACCATGTTGGTCAGACTGGTCTCAAACTTCTGACCTCGTGATCTGCCCGCCTTGGCCTTCCAAAGTGCTGGGATTACAGGCGTGAGCCACTGTGTCTGAGTTGTCCCTTTTTTTTTTGAGACAGAGTTTCATTCTTGTTGCCCAGGCTGGAGTGCAGTGGCATAATCTCAGCTCACTGCAACCTCCGCCTCCTGGGTTCAAGTGATTCTCGTGCCTCAGCCTCCGGAGTAGCTGGGATTACAGGCACCTGCCACCACGCCCGGCTAATTTTTTGTATTTTTAGTAGAGACGGGGTTTCTCCATGTTGGTCAGGCTGGTCTCAAACTCCCGACCTCAGGTGATCCGCCTGCCTCGGCCTCCCAAAGTGCTGGGATTACAGGCGTGAGCAATGCTCAGCCTCGAGTTCTTCCATTTTTATTAAGTCAGTCAGTAAGAAAATAATAGATATAATATAATATAATATAATATAATATAATATAATATAATATAAT
>NC_045444.1:94307252-94495468 GCF_002776525.5 Piliocolobus tephrosceles
ATATAATATAATATAATATAATATAATATAATATAATATAATATAATATAATATAATATAATATAATAACTGGAGGTTTATCTGGTTCCAGAGCTAGTAAGCCTACTTGATTCCAGTGTTTTCGTGAATGTGGCCCCATTTCTGTTACTAGCAACTTGGTCCTTTAAGTTACTCAACACGTGCCCAAATACCTGCTAAGACCCAAATCCGGGAAGAACAATTGGTATGTCCTGCAATGGTCTTTTTATCTACACTTTAAGCCCCAGAGTTAATTAAGGAGAGGCTTTCCCCGATGGCAGCCCACAAAGCATTTGCACTTTTAATTTGTAAACCAAGTTCAGCTAAATAACTTTGACAAAAGCTTTACTTAAATCTTGGCTTTAAAATAGAATGTAAATAAGGGTTAATTAATTCATTTGTTAATTTTGCTACCTTACTGGGGACGTTAACTCACTGTCATCTTTTGTACAAATGCTTAATGAGTGCTTCTTGCTAATTTGTGGATGGTGACTGAACTTCTCAGTTATATTCTAACAATGCGTATAAAATTATAATAGATTTCACCTTGATGAAATAGTTTTCTTGGGATAGGGAAAATGAATATTTCTGATGCTTCTAAGTTTTTATTTTAAGGTTCATCTGGTAATTCATATAATTCTCAAGAAACAAATACCCATCTTGGTATTTAGGCAAATCTGTTTAATATTAGACAAAGTAAAGGAACTGATGGAGGATTTAAACATTTTCAACCATTTCTGGGAAAAAGTTAGACTATATTATAATTGTAGCCATAGAGAACTATAAACAAGAGAAATGGTTTTCTGTAGAAATTCCTAAAGTGGTTTAAAATGCCTAAGAACCCAAGGGGTGTTTAGAATTGTCTTGCTACATCTAAGATGAAGGGAGTGAATATGAGATTATTAGGCCAATGCAGATTCAAACAAATGATCTTGGTTTATATACAAACTTCTCATGATTTATCAGTCTACCTTTTTAATGTAAAATTGAAACATTTACCTGGCAAGTTTTTGAGGTAAGTCTTTTAAAAAGAAATAATAGAGTCCCATTCAGAGTCTTGGGTGCGTATCTTCCTGTTACATTATTATTTCTTTTCATGAGCAGCATGATTAGTTGCTTAGGAATAAGTTACTGGTTACTGACGTAAATTTAGGAGAAAGGCATTTAAATAAAAGACCTAAACTGTTTTGCCATTACTTTAGATTATTCTATTTGTCTCTCTAAGACAATGCTCTTAAAAGATGGTAACCATAATTTTCTAATACTCAATTTATTCTAGGCTGGTTGTGCTGAAAGTGTGGTCCCTGGACCAAATGTGATGCAGCCAAGCCAGCATCACTAGAGAACGTGTTAGAAAGGAGTTCAAGACCTGGGCAACATAGGGAGATGCCATCTCTACAAAAATAGAAAAAAATTAGCTGGGTATGGTAGTGCACACCTGTGGTCCCAGCTCCTGGGGAGGCTGAGGTGGGAAGATTGCTTGAGACTGGGAGGTCGAGGCTGCAGTGAGCCGTGATGGTGCCACTGCATTCCAGCCTGGGCAACAGAGTGAGACCCTGTCTCTAAATAAATAAATAAAATAAAGGCTAATTATTGGGTCTCCCTCTAGACTTAGTGAATCATAAACTCTGGGGTGGGGCCCAGCAATCTGTGTTTTAACAAGTCCTCCTTGGAATTCTGATCAACACAAAACTTTGAGAAGTACACTTCTAAGTTAACCATTGGTAAGGACAGCAGGACTCTTATTTGTCATATAATATATTTAAAACAAAAAATATGAACTTTGCAAAATGAAAATAGGAGATGATATTAACTAATGTGGGTTTTGTTTTTTGTTTTAGAGACAGAGTCTTGCTCTGTTGCCCAGGCTGGAGTGCAAGTGTGATCATAGTTCACTGTAGCCTCGAACTGCTGGACTCAAGGGGTCCTCCCACCTCAGCCTCCCAAGTATTAATAGCTAGGACTACAAGTGTGTGCCCCTACGACTGGCTAATTAAAGAAAACATAGTGTTTGCAGAGACAAGTTTCTGCTCTATTGCCCAGGCTGGGCTCAAACTCCTGGCTTCAGTGGATCTCCTGCCTTGGCCTCCCCAAGTGTTGTGATAACAGGTGTGAGCCACCATGCCCAGCCAACTATTGTTTTTACATAGGACTTTACATTTCATATCTATTAATACTTTCTCATAATAGGTTAAAATCTAATTTTGCTTTAATTATAATATGGAGTTGTTCATGCAGTTTTTGGCCATTTGCATATTCTTTCAGTAAATTGGTTCATGTTCTCTGCCCATTTTCTATTGATATTTTACAAATTTTTATTATTTATTTATTTATTTATTTATTTATTTATTTTTGAGACCGAGTCTCGCTCTGTCACCCAAGCTGGAGTGCAATGGAGTGATCTCGGCTCACTGCAACCTCCGCCTCCCAGGTTCAAGCGATTCTCCTGCCTCACCCTCCCCGAGTAGCTGGGACTACAGGTGCCTGCCACCACACCCAGCTGATTTTTTATTTTTATTTTTAGTGGAGACGGGGTTTCACCATGTTAGCCAGGATGGTCTCGATCTACTGACCTCGTGATCCGCCCACCTCGGACTCCCAAAGTGCTGGGATTACAGGCATGAGCCACCGCACCTGGCTATTTTACTAATTTTTAAATATATCTTTCATATTAAGGAAATCAATACTTCGTCATGTGTTGAAATTATTTCTCCAAGTTTCCTGTTTATGTTTGTCTTTACCTATAGAATTTTAAGCATTTAACACTTTTTATGTTTTTGTTTTTGTTTTTGTTTTTTTTGAGACAGAGTCTCTGTTGCTCAGGCTGGAGTGCAGTAGTGTGATCTCCGCTCATTGCAACCTCCGCCTCCCGGGTTCAAGTGATTCTCATGTCTCAGCCTCTCAGGTAGCTGGGATTACAGGTGTGCGCCACCATGCCTGGCTAATTTTTGTATTTTTAGTAAAGACAGGGTTTCACCGTGTTGGCCAGGCAGGTCTCAAACTCCTGACCTCAAGTGATCCACCTGCTTTGGCTTCCCAAAGTGCTAGGATTACAGGCACCCGGACAACTTTTTATGTATTTAAAAGCATTTTACTTCCATGGCTTAGAATGTCCTTTCACACTTTAATATTTTAAAAATAATAGGCCGGGCGTAGTGGCTCACACCTGTAATCCCAGCCCTTTCGGAGGCTGAGGTGGGTGGATCACGAGGTCAGGAGTTTGAGACCAGCCTGACCAACATGGTGAAACCCCGTCTCTACTAAAAATACAAAAATTAGCCAGGCGTGGTGACGCGCGCTTGTGATCCCAGCTACTTGGGAGGCTGAGGCACGAGAATGGCTTCAACCCGGGAGGCAGAGGTTGCAGTGAGCCAAGATTGTGCCATTGCACTCCAGCCTGGGTGACAGAGCAAGACTCCATCTCAAAAAAAAAAAAAAAAAATATATATATATACACACACACACACACACACACACACACACACACATATATTCACAACCGTTTTCTTCTAGTATATTTCTAGTATTTTGTGGGCTTCATTTATTTTTACATTAAAATCTTTGATCCACCTAGAATTTATCTTGATGTAAGGAGTATGGGCAGCATTATTTTTCTTTTTCCAAATGGCTAATTAGTTCCCAATTCCTTTTATGGAATAATACATTTTTTTTTTTTTTTTTTTTTTTTGAGACGGAGTCTCGCTGTCACCCAGGCTGGAGTGCAGTGGCCGGATCTCAGCTCACTGCAAGCTCCGCCTCCCGGGTTTATGCCATTCTCCTGCCTCAGCCTCCCAAGTAGCTGGGACTACAGGCGCCCACCACCTCGCCCGGCTAGTTTTTTGTATTTTTTAGTAGAGACGGGGTTTCACCGTGTTAGCCAGGATGGTCTCGATCTCCTGACCTCGTGATCCGCCCGTCTCGGCCTCCCAAAGTGCTGGGATTACAGGCTTGAGCCACTGCGCCCGGCTGGAATAATACATTTTTTTGTTCCACCAATTTGCTATGCTACCTTTATCAGGTATTAAATTCCCATATTACTTGGGTCTATTTCCATACTTTCTGAATCTTTTTGACTCTTGTTCTAGTGATCTTTGTATCCTTATTCCCATTATATTGTTTGACAATACATTTTTATACCTGATAGAAGTCTCCCTTCATGTACATAAAACTTCGAGAAGTCAAATTCTATATAATTGTATATTAAATATACTAGGGAAGTTTACTGCCCTGATCTTTATATTATAGTTTTATTTATAAGGTTTATTTAAAATGAGATGCACCTGTATAATAAACACCTCAGGTAGCTAAGAATTAATCTTGGCTTTAGATATTGGACTTTCTGAAAATCTCAGATGCTTTTCATTTTTATATAAGGATAAAGGTACAAGTTTGGTGGGTTAAACTAATTACACTGATTGTTTATATGTTTATACAATTAGCAAACATGGTTCAATTGTTTAATAATATATAAACTTTTAATAATTAAAATTACTCTACTTTGCATGAACCAAACATGTATTACCTTGGAAAAATACTGCAATAATGCTTTCAGCCTGATATATATTAACATTGAAGGAGGGAAGGAGGGAAGGCCCGAACAGCAAAGCATATTTTAGCAGTCCCTTTCATTTAGTGAGAACATTCATTGGAACTTTTGCTTCCATTCTGCATATTGGTAAATGTTGGATGGAACCGATAGTCACAATAACAAGAACAGTTCTGCTGCAGGCACAAGCCATAAGCTGATATGTAAGAAGTCACTGAAAACCTTATTTTTTTCAACACCACACACACTCATAAAACAGAAATATGATAGAGAAGGCTAAATAGCAGTGTTTCAGCAAAGGAATCTCTCAAAGGGAGGAACAGTCACATTGGGAGGCCAATTTGAGCTTCTAACTTAGGCTGAAACATCCAGCTGTGCTAAGTAAGAACTAAGTTGTTTCTGTTTTATTGAGATAGGGTCCCATTCCATCGCCCAGGCTGGAGTGCAGTGGTGCGATCACGGCTCACGGCAACCTCCGCCTCCTGGGCTCAAGCGATCTTCCCTCCCGCCCCAGCTACCTGCGTAGCTGAAGCTACAGGTGCACACCACCACAGCTGGCTCATTTTTGTATTTTTTGGAGAGATGGGGTCTCGCCATGTTGCCCAGGCTGGTCTCAAACTCCTAGGCTCAAGTGATCCGCCTGTCTCAGCCTCACAAAGTGTTGGCCTCCTTTGGCTTCCGAAAGTGTTGACCTCCCAAAGTGTTGAGCCACCGCACCAGGGGCTTTTCCTTTTCATTGTGCTTGGGTAGCAGCCTGCCTGAGCAAACTCCCCAGACCCCTGGGGACAAACTAATGGGGGGGGGCTTAGCCTGGGAGAAGGAGACTCGAGTACTGCTTGTAGGTACTTTGTAAGTATTAAAGTCCCCCTAACTAGATCTCTCACTTTTAAACAGTATATCTTAAATGTGCTTTTAGGGAAGCCAGAGGAAGGGAAAAGTCATTTTACTTGCTGCTTTGACATTCACATCATTTCTGTCCCTAAGCCCCTGAGCTGGTGCTTATTTCAAGCACTGCAGGAAAACCACGCTCCGCCCAAGAGGTTGTTACCTCAGGCCTCTGAGCTCATTCCATGCCGTGCTCCCTCCCTGACTCCTGTGTCTTCTGCTACCAAGGGAAATTTGCTTGTCTCTTTGCAATCTATAGAGTTTGAGGATTTTCTTTCCAATCATTGATATAAATTGCTTTTTCCCCAGTCTTTTCATTTAAATTTCCTTTCTCTCCACCATCAAAGATTCGCTTTCTAGAAAAAAACGTGGAATTTGGGGCGGGAGTGGTGGCTCATGCCTGTAATCCCAGCAATTTGGGAGGCCAGGGCAGGAGGACTGCTTGATCCCAGGAGCTGGAGACCAGTCTGAACAACATATTGAGATCTTGTCTCCACAGATGAATTAACCAAGCATGGTGGCGTGCATCTGTAGTCCCAGTTACCTGGGAGGCTGAGGCTGGAGGGTCACCTAAGCCTGGGAGGTGGAGGTTGCAGTGAGCCCTGATAGTGCCACTGCACTCAAGTCTGGGCAACAGAGTAAAACCCTGTCTCAAAAAAAAAAAAAAAAAAAAAAAAAAGAAAAGAAAAAAAAAGTAGGATTTAACTCCATTCTCAAAGAATGGTCTTAAGATACTTCAACCTCCCAATTCTCAGAGCCAAACTAGATCTTTCAGTCTAAGTTAAATCGGTTCAAGTTAGTGGCTTCCAATATTTCCAAGGCAGTCTTTGAACCAGGTTCATTATTTGTGTACTCTATAATGCTATTGGTTTTATAAAATAACAATTCACACATTTATTTGTCATATGAATTACTTTTTAATGCTATCTTCCCTTGTTTTCTCATCAAAAGGCTACAAAATTCTCCCCATTAAATGTAGTGGTGATGATCCCAACTACACATCAATCACCACCTTTAACTAGTAAGTGAGACTAGTTAAAGGTAGGGGGCAGAATCCTTTACCCCCTCCGGTTGGTTTGTGGGTTCCCCAGATTTCAGCACTATTGCTGTGACAAGAGGGTAGGGCAGAAAGGATTCAGCAGCCTGAATCTTCCAGTAGCTCCAGGTGTGGTTTGGAGGGGGATTCTGGCTTCCAAGGAGGTGGGAGACATGGGCAGAACACTGCTAAGCTCCCCCGGCTCTACAAAGGTTCTGCGCTCTGGTATAACTTTGTACACAGAGTTAACACGGGCTGCACCTTTCTCTCTATTTTAAGTGCCCCTGAAAGCATCAGGAGCTGAAAAGATAATTATTAATGGTAGCTCTAGATAGTTGTGAAGATGTTTCCTGAGGTAGCATTGTTGAGTGGTTTAAATATTCAGAATTCTGCAGGGGCTTAATAAAGGTGTGATAATATATATTAGATACTTAAAAAAGATTTTTTTGAAAGACAAATTTAATGAGGTATTACTATTCGTACTCCTATAATTAGTTGTATGAAAGAAGTCTCAAAAATAACAAACATATATTGACAAAACCAAGATACTATTGTATCCTTTGTAATTCTAAAGCATAGAACAGTTCATTTCAGAACATACTTCTCAGTCCGAAAAGTCAACACATTTTGTTTGGAAAGGTAAATACTCCTTCTCTTCCCTATTGTGTGTTCAGGTTACTTATTTACAGTCCCATGGGGAAGAAAAAGCACATGCTAAGAACTGCCCTAAAAGATGTTTTGAAAATGAAATTATCTGAGTAGCTTTGCAAAGCTCACATTTTTTACACCATCTCTCTCCTGACATTAAAGTCTCCATTGACCCAGTAAAACACATCTGTCTCTAACATATGATAAGAATGTTAGCCATCACTCAACAAAATCACATATCTTGATAATGCCTACTTAAATAATGAATTTCCTGAAATCACTTTAAAAGCCATTTAAAAGAAAATATGTTAATAACTACAGATTATAGTTAAAATTACAGAATAAAGCAAACACTCTATTCATTCACGAATTATTTATTGAGCAATTACTAAGTGTTGTCTTAGATGGAGCAGTGAGCAAAATATAAAAAGTCTATTTCCTCACGGTGCTTACATTATTTCAAAATGGTGGACTGAATTGCAATTTGGATTTGTATCTAAATCCCTTTCAGTAAATAGAAAAAAAATCAGCCAACTTCACTGAAAACATCATGACAAACTATCAAACACAAATACAAAATGCTGAGCAATGGAGCGGAAGCAAAGATCTTACTCCTTTTGTCAATAAAAGCTTAAAACAGTGCCATATGCCGGCCATGAAGGTCCAGAGCAGTGGTGGCTTGTCAAAGGTCACACAACAAGTTAGTGGCTAGGAATGACATCGAGACTTCTTTGTTCCTATTCCAGTGACCCTTTTTTTTTTTTTTGAGATGGAGTCTCGCTGTGTCGCCCAGGCTGGAATGCAGTGGTGCGATCTCGGCTCACTGCAACCTCCGCCTCCCGGGTTCGAGCAGTTCTCTGCCTCAGCCTCCCAGGTAGCTGGGATTACAGGTACCCGCCACCACACCCAGCTAATTTTTGTATTTTTAGTGGAGATGGGCTTTCACCATATTGACTAGGCTGGTCTTGAACTCCTGACCTCATGATCCACCTGCCTTGGCCTCCCAAAGTGCTGGGATTACAGGCGTGAGCCACTGCGCCCGGCCCAGTGATCTTTTTATGGACTGTCGTGCCTGTGTTTATTCGATGGATCTTAAAGATTTTAGAGCCAATTACAATTTTTTTCCTCCAGCCTGGGCAACATGGTGAAAACCCGTCTCTACAAAAACATACAAAAATTATCTGGGCATGGTAGAGAGCACCTGTAGCCCCAGCTACTCGGCAGGCTGAGGTGAGAGGATGGCTTGAGCCTGGGAGGCAGAGGTTGCAGCAAGCCGAGATGGTGCCACTGCACTCCAGCCTGGATGACAGAGCCAGATCCTGTCTCAAAGAAAAAAAAAAAAAAATTATTTTTCCTTTAAAAGTACCCATTAATATAAGTTTATAGATTAAATGTGACTATTTTTCTGGTTCTGATACAATGCGATAAAAAATGCTGGATATAAAACTGTATATTCAATATGATTCCAACTTCATTTAAAAATATAGATGTGTAGAAAAAATGGAGAAATAATGGAGAATAATTTCTTTAATTTTGTGTACTTTTCAAATTTTCTATAATAAATATCAACTAATTTTATAGTTAGAAACTTGAAATGAGTTAAACGATGAACAGCAAAAAAATTAAGCTGCCTGAAATGCACAAAGCTAAGATGATCAACACAATATTAACCAGACACCTAACTAGAAGCTTGGTAAGAAATGTGTCTAGGTGACAGCCATCTATTCAAGTGACCAGATGGCCTCAAAACACAATGGTGGCTTCAGCAGCTAGGATTGTGTTTATAAATGCACCATATTTATCAAGTGGCTTAATGGCATAAAGGGCCAGGTCAGCCCTGAGGGTTTCACAAAAGTCTCAGCTATGTTAGCAGACATTCTGAAACATTTTGACGTGTGAATACAGAAGCCACCAGGCCAAGGTGAAATGTTATTTACCAAGTTACTCTTTGACCAAAGTTTAAAATCCAGAAAAACTAGCATTGTGCTGAAGCATTTTCATTAAAGAAAACTGTCATTGACACAATAAACACATTTAGAAGTGGGCAGTCAGAGCTGAAGAAGGGTCAAATTCCATCTGGGGAGTCATCACCCTGCCTCTGCCATGCACAAGACACGTGAGCTGTCTGGGCTTCAAGTTTCCCACCTCCAAAATGTCTAAAGGGTCCCCACAGTCCCTTCTATCTCTGTTAGTTTATAATTCTAAAACACAAGCGGGAGTCTGGTCCTCCACCATTGGTATTAGAGAACCACTGAGAAAGTTCCTCTTCAATTCCAGAGAAAGAAAAGAACGATTAGAAACGAACAGCTCCTCTGAAAAGGTACTCTACGGAGGAGCACAAGTTTCCTTTAGCTGCTTCTAGGATCCCACACCTCACTGCAATACTCACTGAGTGGCTGCTTCCCAAGAAAAGCCACAGAAAGGAAATATCATTAAAAAATGGCATATACACTGGGGGAAGCTGCTCCCTCCCTGAAGCCCGGCCTAGCCAAGGCTGTTGTTCTCTATTGTTGAACAGGATGTAACAAGACTGCCAAGCGCAGCCCACAAACCTGCTAATTAGGTGCCCTGACAGTGTTTGTTTTGGAACCATTTACCAACAAAGGAATGTGTCAGGCTGATTAGGGAGAAAAGGGTATGTAATGTATGTGTATTTGAGTCCAGATGAGGGCATAATCCAGGTATTCAGTCTGTTTGTGCAAGGACTCACAGAAACGAAGGCCGAGCAAATAGGAAGCCATGGGGAAAGCCCAGCTTCTGGGCAGTGCTTCTCTCCCCTTCTCCTCAGGAGTTTTGTTCCACCTGCCTCTGTCTCCACCCCTTCCCCACCAAAAAATTCTTGCCTAAACACTTAACATGAAAGTCTCTTTCAAAAAGTGACAAACTACAACTGGTTCCTCAGAAAAATGAAAGAGTCTTTGTAAGGTTACTAACACATCTGGGGCTTGATGGTTTTTTTGGCACGTATGTGACAACTTTAGGCAAAACCATCTCCACATTCGGCCTTCCTGGAGCCTTCTCCATGCTCTGTGCCCAGGGGCACATCTATGGGTAACAGGGCAACAGAAAACACAGCTCTTGATGGATTGATTGTTCAAGCTGTGCTGAGAACAATTAGGCATCTCAGCATCATCTATGGGAAGAAGTAGTTCTACATTTTATAATAAAGCAGATTCCTCTTTTTAAACAAGGCTTTAAAAGGTTTGAGTACAATTAGGTATTTGAAGCTTCATGTGTACATGAGCCTTAAAGAAGGGAAGAAAGTGCCAAGGCAAAGAACAAAGTCCATGCCCCAACAAGTTTAGGTCCTCAGAAGCAGGGTGGTACGGATTGCAGTGAAACGGAAAATGACAAAGACCAATTCAAAGCGTTGAGCGTGTTGGGAGGAGTCTCCATGTTCTTCAGGACAACCTGGACATTTCTGAAGTTTGGCCAGATGGATGAAAGCAATGGGGCTTGGACTAAGGTTCATGGGAGGCCTTCTTTTTTGGTAAGGCTACCTGACAAAACATATTTTAAAAATGAAAAAGCAGATAAACCCTGTTTAGAAGCTCATCTGCTGTGCACTTCTCCATGAGGCTGATGTTTGTTCTTAAGACTGATGTAGAAAATATTCTTTAAATGTGTGCAGACTGGCTGGGCGTGGTGGCTCATGCCTGTAATCCCAGCACTTTGGGGGGCCAAGGCGGGCAGATCACTGGAGGCCAGGAGCTTGAGACCAGCCTGGCCAAATGGCGAAACTCCGTCTGTACTAAAAATACAAAAACTAGCCAGGCGTGGACGTGCCCACTTGTAATCCCAGCTACTCAGGGAGCTAAGGCAGGAGAACTGCTTGAACCTGGGAGGTGGAGGTTGCAGTGAGCCGAGATCATGCCACTGCACTCCAGCCTGGGCCATGGAGCGAGACTCTGTCTCAAAAAAAAAAAAAAAAAAAAAAAAAAAAAAGGTGTACAGACTAGATGCAGTAGTAGAGTATGCTAACTCAAGTGGTAAGCGGGTGAGAATTTGGTGTTAATAAGTTCAATGCCCTGTGTGCCACCATTATTTCTTGGAAGAGGTGATGGAGCGCTCAATTACTTGTGCACAAAGAAAAACTGGCAAGCAATACTCAGTCTATACCTCTGAATTCCAACGCTTTAAAAAACAACCCTTTTTGGAAGAGTAACCACGGAGCTGCCGATGCCCTGCTAACACAGAACACCTCCTCTGATGCCTTCCCTGGTGTCAGCGAATGTTGCTGACCAGGGCAGGCTTGTGCTGTCACCAGAGAAACACCTTAAATGGTACATCAATTGCTTCAACCTTATATAGAAAGCTGCAGTGTTACCTCAGACTCGTGTTATGCTCCTCTATCTTTGGAGGTATTTTATATTCCCTTAACTAATTAGTTTATTTAAAAAACATTGTCAGTGTTCTCATGAATGCATATATACTTAGGCAAGCTTAAACCAAACAGTAAGTACTTATGTAATGCTTAGTCCATTTCGTGTTGGTAAAACAGAATACCTGAGACAGGGAAAATTTATTTTTAAAGTTTATTTGGCTCCTGATTCTGGAGGCTGGGAGGTCTGGGAAACATGGCACTGGCATCTGCTCAGCTTTTGAGGCCTCGAGGTGCGTCACAAACGGCAGGGAAGTGGCAGGGGAAGCAGGCATGCGGAAAAGGACCAAACACAGGAGGCAACTCGCTTTCTAACAACCCCCTGTCACCGAACTAACCCATTCCCTCCAGAACTCATCCACTCCTGTCAGAAGGAGATTAATCCATGTTAATGACCTCATCACCTCTTAAAGGCACCACCTCCCAACACCTCTACACTGGGGACCAAGCTTCAACAAGTTTTTCTGGGGACAAACCATATTCAAACGCCTACCAGATGGAGGATACTAAAATCAGTTTCAGTAGAATCTTCTCATAGAATACTCACATTTAAATACAATGCCAAGTGGCATAAAGGTCATAAAGTCTTTTTTTTTTTTTTTTTTTTGAGACGGAGTCTCGCTCTGTCACCCAGGCTGGAGTGCAGTGGCCGGATCTCAGCTCACTGCAAGCTCCGCCTCCCGGGTTTACGCCATTCTCCTGCCTCAGCCTCCCGAGTAGCTGGGACTACAGGCGCCCGCCACCTCGCCCAGCTAGTTTTTTTGTATTTTTTAGTAGAGACGGGGTTTCACTGTGTTCGCCAGGATGGTCTCGATCGCCTAACCTTGTGATCCACCCGTCTCGGCCTCCCAAAGTGCTGGGATTATAGGCTTGAGCCACCGCGCCCCGCCCATAAAGTCTTTAAGTGCAACGTTCTTCATAGTGAAAACCCTAAGAGGATGAGTTACATGTCACATGAAAAACTCATGAAAGCCAAATGGACAGGACAGAAATGATGGAACTGATTTATCACAGTTGGTTTATTTTGTAAGTCCCATGTTAAAAATGCACACTGAGGGTTTTTAAGATGAAGTGTTTATGTACTTGTAATCTCGAAGCATTTTAAGATTCAGAAATAGCATCTTCGCAGAAATGTAGAAAGCAGGATTGTCTTCTTAGCAGCCTTAGAAAGGGGATCTTAATAATGAGAGAAGATTAGGGATGTGTAAAGATGTCAGAAAGAAAGCTGCATAGGAGGCAATTTAAGGATTAAAAAAAAATCTAAATCCTGGGTCATTTTGTGGATGTATGTGACTTTTTTGCTTTTATATTCATTGTTTTCCCTTAAATTGTAGAGTAGTGTCAGGCTAATCTTCTGATTTGTAATTCTTAAAAGTTAGAGCCCTTCCTTCTTATTCTCAATCAAGGAGGGCATGTTTCATCATTTCTGTTTTTTTAGGACATGGAATTTTATCATTGTTTTATCAAAATGTTTATCTCTCCCAAGGCTATGCTTTCCTTGTAGTCCTCTAGGAGGATAAATGCTTGATAAGGCTTTAGTAAAGCAGTTTTATGATTCAGGATATTCTTATTGTATTTACAAATCTTGCAATCTGGGTTTTAGGGTTTTTCTATTTAGGTTAAAGAGAGGTATGTATTTAATTTGTGTTTGAGGCCAGGCGCAGTGGCTCATGTCTATAATCCCAGCACTTTGGGAGGCCGAGGCAGGTGGATCACGATCTGAGGTTAGGAGTTCGAGACCAGCCTGGTCAACATGATGAAACCCAGTCTCCACTAAAAATACAGAAAAATTAGTGGGGCATGGTGGTGGGTGCATGTAATTCCAGATACACCGGAGGCTGAGTCAGGAGAATCGCTTGAACCCGGAGGCAGAGGTTGCAGTTAGCTGAGGTTGCGCCATTGCACCCCAGCCTGGGCAAGAAGAGTGAAACCATCTCAAAAAAAAAAAGGTGTGCTTGAGAAGAAAGGATATCTCAAGGTAAAACTGTCAGCATTATCTTCTGAATGGAGGGGAGTTTGCTTTGGTGCAACAAACAGGGATTTGTCTATGGAGGTCTAGTTTAGGCAGATCCTCAGCTTCATAGGCACCCCTTGCCGAACCTGACCTGCCAAGGGATGCACAGGAGGTGGAAGCTCTGCTGTTGTCTCCACAACAGTACGTTGGACATTTTACAGAAGGAAGGCATATCTTTCCCCCAAACCAATCTAATCATGGCTTACTGCTCCAAGTGTAAAGACTCCCAAGGCAGTAAATAAAATGACATTTCAAAACAGCAGTTTTGGAGAAGGCTTCTTTAATGACAGAGGTATATACTTTTTTCAAATTGATTTGAGGGGGTATATGGCAAAATGTTTTGAAGACTACAGGTACAGAAGGAGCAGTGAGATATAATGGAAAAAACATGGATTTTGGAGTCAGATGTATTTGGATTCAAGTTTTGGCCTTATCTCTAGGGCCAAGTTAATTGACTTCTCTGAACCTAGGTTTCTTCATTATTAAAATGAAAGTAACACTATTTCCTCGGAGGACTGGCAGAAAAATTAGATAAGATATATAAGTTGCTGGCACTAGTACTAATAAATGTTAGTGCCATTCCCTTACAATCCCAGCACCTTCTCTATAACTGCCAGAGGTGGGGTCCTAAAATACTAGGGGTATATTTTCAAATTACATAGTCATGAAACTTCCTCCTGCATAATAATTAATTTAATAAGGAAAAGCCTGAAGGAGTTGACGAATGTTTGCTATATAGTCATAATCAAATGAACACATTAAAACTGAGTATATTCTAGTACTGAAGAACATAAATCAGTGACTCAGAGTTCAACATAGACAGAGGGAACAATAGACACTGGGGACTCAAAAGAGGGGAGGGAGACAGGGAAAGGCTGAAAAACTTCCTGCTGGGTACTATGTTCACTATATAGGTGACGGGATCAATGAAAACCCAAACCTCGGCATCATGCCACATATCCTTGTAATAAATCTGCATATGGGTCTCCGAATCTAAAATTTAAAAAGAAAAAAGAAAAAACAAAACAAAACAAAAACCCAAACCCAAAAAACACAGAGCTCCCTAATACTTTTAGAAAGTGTGGAACGTCTTTCTCACTCAACATGCACATCACTTCTGTGGATGATGGAGCCCTTCTAGGAGCTTCAGGTCCACCCCTCGACTGTGCTCCTCCCACACTTTCATAGAACTGCCTACTTGCCTGTCTGTCCCTACTAAACTCAACTCTTTGTGAACAAGTAGCATGCGGTGTTCACTGTGTCTCCAGAACCTAGCCCAATGCACACACGATATGCTCAATAAATTATTTATTAGGGTCAGGCTCACATTTGTAATCCCAGTACTTTGGTAGGCCGAGGTGGGTGGATCACCAGAGGTCAGCAGTTCGAGACCAGCCTCACCAACATGGTGAAACCTCGTCTCTACTAAAAATACAAAATTAGCTGAGTGTGGTGGCACATGCCTGTAATCCCAGCTACTTGGGAGGCTGAGGCAGGAGAATCGCTTGAACCCAGGAGGCGGAGGTCGCAGTGAGCCGAGATCACGACATTGTACTCCAGTCTGGGCAACAGGAGTGATACTTCGTCTCAAAAAAAAAAAAAAAAAAAAAAAGAAATCATTTATTAAAAGTACAGGGCCGGGTGTGGTGGCTCACACCTACAATCCCAGCACTTTGGGAGGCTGAGGTGGGCAGATCACCTGAGGTCAGGAGTTTGAGACTAGCCTGGCCAACATGGTGAAACTCTGTCTCTACTAAAAATACAAAAATTAGCCAGGTGTGGTGGCGGGTACCTGTAATCCCAGCTACTTGGGAGGTTGAGGCAGGAGAACCACTTAAACCCAGGAGGTGGAGGTTGCAGTGATCTGAGATCATGCCACCGCACTCCAGCCCTGGTGACAGAGCAAGACTCCGTCTCAAAAAACAAACAAACAAAAACAAACCAACAAACAAGTACAAACCGTTATCATGCTTGTGAAATTTTTTTTTTTTTTTGGACAGAGTCTTACTCTGTTGCCCAGGCTGGAGTGTAGTGGCATGATCCTGGCTCACTGCAGCCTCCGCCTGCTGAGTTTGAGTGATTCTCATGCCGCAGCCTTCCGAGTAGCTGGGATTACAGGTGTGTGCTACCACGCCCAGCTAATTTTTGTATTTTTATTAGAGACAGGGTTTCACCATGTTGGCTAGGTTGGTCTCGAACTTCTGACCTCAAGTGATCCAACCTAGGCCTCCCAAAGTGCTGGGATTTACAGGCATGAGCCACCGTGCCCGACTCTGAATTTTTTTTTTAAACTTAACTGTAATTATACTATTCAAGTGATATTCGGACCTGAAAGGATATTAAGTATATTTCTGAGGACACAAAAATGCCAAATTTAGCAGGATAGTCAAGGGTATGTGGTAACAAATTCACTAAATACCTTATTTCTAAAATTTTTACATACAGATTTTAAAACATGTTTTTTTATGGAAAATTTCAAACATATGCAAAAGTAGAGAGAATAGTATATAACAAATCCCTGTGTACCTATCACCTAGCTGCCACAACTATTAATACATTGAAATATCTTTTTTTTTTTTTTTTTGAGACAGAGTCTTGCTCTGTTGCCCAGGCTGAAGTGCAGTGGCGCGATCTCAGCTCACTGCAAGCTCTGCCTCCTGGGTTCACGCCATTCTCCTGCCTCAACCTCCTGAGTAGCTGGGACTACAGGACTCCCGCCACCGCACCCTGCTAATTTTTTGTATTTTTAGTAGAGACAGGGTTTCACTGTGTTAGCCAAGATGGTCTCAATCTCCTGACCTCGTGATCTGCCCGCCTCGGCCTCCCAAAGTGCTGGGATTACAGGCGTGAGCCACCACGCCCGGCCAATACATTGAAATGTCTTTCATCTGTATCATCCCCCTACCCCATCATCAGATAATCCTGAAGCAAATCCCACACATCATATTACTTAATCCATAAAGATTTCAGTTATACTGAGATTTTAAAATTTACTTCACTATTCTAATCTATTTTTATTTATCACATTTATTTAAAACATTTTTATAGACATGTTTTGAATCAGCAACTCAGTATTTCTGACTAAAATTTTCTTTTAATAAATTTTTTATTAGTGTTTCTTTTTGCCTTGTCACAGGGTTGTATAAACCACTCTTGGTGTTTAACTGGAAACTGAACAACACCAAGAGAAAGTTCAACAGGTTTCTGAAAAGTGTTAACCTGGAATTCCAGGAAAGCTGGCCAATGTTCCTTCTGACTCAGACATTTGTACAAGCTTAGAGAACTGCATCTGATCAAGGAAGAGGGAGGATTCTCCATAGTTTTTACTACTGAGTAAAGGTCCCTATGAACCTACAGCTATGATAATGTGGTTATTTTGGTGAGAATCCAGCATCTTAACTATGACCACAGCTACCTTAGAGGAGTGATTCTTTTTTCTGGGGTGATTCATAATCATACAGAATCCTTGAAGATACAGATTCTGGAGTTTTAAAAGCCAAGTCTCAAAAAAGATTCTGATACACAGTCAGAGGGCAGCACCTCCGCCCCAGTCAAGGCACAAGTCCAGGAACTGAGGGCTTTAAACATGTGTGCAAAACCCAGTGCCTAGATCTCAGTTTCTAACGTCATTCTTTAAACAAAAGAAACCAAGGCTCCTTGGACACATGTCTGTTCCTAGGATTAGGGCAGGAAATAAGTAAGATGAGCCTGGTGCATCTGGTAGTGCCAGAAAGTAAGGAAATGCTGAAAACCAAACCAAATCAAAAACAAAATCCCATTTTTGCTCCCCCCAGCAAAAATCCCATAATGAGTGGGGTATGTCAAGGGAACAAAGGAGCCTACTGAGAGCTTGAATGGCCAAAGCTGGGACAGTCTGAACAATAAAATATAGAACTGGACTGTAACCCAAAGTATAAATGAACTATGCACAAGTCCATACTGATATAAACAAACAACTGAAAAAAATAAGTGAGGAAGAGACACATCTCCCGTGTGGAAGGATTCTAAATAACTTTACCCATACTTGGCTCCCAAAGGGGTGGAACATAACTCCCCACTCCTTAAGTGTGGGCTACACATAGTGACTTCCTTCCAAAGGGAATAGCATGGAAAGAGGGGGAGGAAGAGGAACTTCACGTGGAGCACCCTGACACAAACACTACAGTGATAAGTCATGTTGATCGTATGCTCCCTTGATATGTGATGAAAATGGCACTACCTCTATGGCCTTCCTCCCCAAGCCCATAAAACTGACTCTACACGTAAGAAAAACATCAGGCATATCCAACAGAGATATTCTAGAAAATACTGACCAGTACTCCTCAAAACTGTCAAGGTCATCAAAAACAAGGTCTGAGAAACTGTCACAGCCAAGAGGAGCCTAGGGAGGTGTGACAACTACATACAATGTGGTATCCTGGGACAGAAGAAGGATAGTAGGTGAAAACTAAGGAAATCTGAAAAAACTATGAACTTTAGCTACTAATAATCTATCAATATTGGTTCGTTAATTGTAACAAATGTACTATACTAACGTAAAATAGGGGAAACTGAGTGTGTGGTATATGGGAACTCTGTATTATTTCTGTGATTTCTCCATGAGCCTAAAATTGTTCCAATAAGGTTTATTAAAAATTGTTCATCTTTGATCTTAGAGTCAACTGTTCAATTGAACAATTTTTAAATTTTTATTAATAATAGACTAATTTTTAGAATAGTTTTAGATTTACAGAAAAATTGGGCAGAGTTCCCATATTCCACCCCACCACCTCCTGTTGTGTTGTCTTTATTAACAACATTTTACAATCCTGTGATACATTTGTTACAAAATTAGTGAACCAATATTGATATATCATTATTAACTGAAGTCCGCCATTTCAGTTAGGGCTCACTCTGTGATGTATGAAACCACAGGTTCTGACAAATGTATAATGTCATGTATACACCACTGAAGCATCATACAGAATAGTTTCACTGTCCTACAAATCTCCTGTGTTTCACCTAGTCATCCCTCCCCAGCCCCCAAATCCCTGTAACCACTGATCTTTTTACTGTCTGTATAGTTTTGTCTTTTCCAAAATGTCATATAGTTGGAATCACATAGTACAGTATGTAGCCTTCTCAGAATGGCTTTGCTCACTTGTGATATACGTTTAGGTTTCCTCCATGTCTCTTTGTGGCCTGACAGCTCATTTCTTTTGTTGCTGAATAATATTCCATTGTATGGATATGCCACAGTTTATGCGTTCAGGTACCGAAGGACACCTTGGCTGCTTTCAGTTTTCAGTGATTATGAATAAAGCATATACTATAAATATCCATATGCATGCTTTTGTGTGGATATACGTTATCAACTTGTGTTATTTCGAGGTATTTTGTTTAATGTCCAAATATTTTGGGATTTTCCAGGTATCTCTGTTACTGATTTCTAGTTCAATTTCATTATGGTTTGAGAGCATACTTTGCATAATTTCTACTCTTTTAAATTTGTTCAGATTTTTTTTTATGGCCCAGAATGTGGTCTCTCTTGGTAACTGTTCCATGTGACCTTGAGAAGAATGTGTATTTTGTTGTTCAATGAAGTATTTTAGAGATGTCAATTAGATCGGGTTAGTTGACAGTGCTGTTGAGTTTAACTATATGCTTACTGATTTTCTGCCTGTTGGACCTGTCAGTTATGAACAGAGAAGTGTTGAAGGCTCTAACTACAACAGTAAACTTGTCTCTCTCTCCTTTCAGTTCCATCAGTTTTTGTCTTACATATTTTGACTCTATTCATACATTAAGGATTGTTACATCTTTTTGGAGAACTGACCCATCTTTATCCTTGGGGATTCTTTCTCTCTAATCTTCATTCTAAAAATGAATCTGGACACTCTTTGTTACCTAATATGGTGGAGTCAGGTAATTTTTTTTTTTGCAACTCTAGTATCTCATTCTGAATATTTTACTCTGGATATCTTATTCTGGAGATAAAAGTAGTGAGTGAAAGTTTGTTATTATTCCTTTCAATATTCCGTAGCATTCACTGGTGAAGCCATCTGGCCTCTCTGTGGGAAGATTTCAAAATTACTAATTCAATTTCTCTACTTGTTTTAGATCTCTTCATATTTCTACTTCTTGTTGAGTCAGTTTTGGTAATTTGTCTTTCTAGTCATTTGTCCATTTCATCTAAATTTGTTTAATTTGTTGGTATAACGTTGTTTATAATACTCTTTTATAATTCTTTTAATTTCTGTACCTCTTTTCATTCCTGATTTTGGCAATTTGTATCTTCTCTTAATTTCTTGATCAGGGTAGCTAAAAGGTTGGTAACTTTGTTGATCTCTCAAAGAATGAACTTGTGATTTTTCTGTTTACTATTTCATTGATAACTGCCTTAATCTTTATTCTTTCCTTCCTTCTGCTTGCTTTGGATTTAGTTTGCTCTTTTTTTATCTAGTTTCATAAGGTGAAATTTTATGGTATTGATTTCAGAGCTTTCTTCTTTTCTGATACAGGTATTTATAGTTACAAATTTCATTCTAAGTGCTACTTTAGCAGTTTTTTATATGTTTTATATTTCATTTTCATTCATTTCAAAATATTTTAAAATTTCCCTTGTGCATCCTTCTTTGACCCATGAGTTGCTTAGAAATATATTGTCTAATTTCCAAATGTTTTGGGGTTTCATATATATTCATATGTGTGTGTGTGTGTGTGTGTGTGTGTATGTGTATATATATATATATATTTTTGAGATGAAGTCTCACTCTGTTGCCCAGACTGGAGTGCAGTGGTGTGATCTTGGCTCACTGCAACCTTTGCCTCCTGGGTTTAAGCGATTCTGTTGCTTCAGCCTCCCGAGTACCTGGGATTACAGGTGTGCACCACCATGCCTAACTAATCGTATTTTTTTCTACTGTGAATCTTTAATTCCATGTGCCAGAGAACATACTTGGTATAGTCTCAAAATTAATTGAGACTTGTTTTGTGGCCCAGTGTATGATATACTCAGTTAGAAGCATTTAGGCATTTAGAAATTCTTTACTAAACATGATTTTTTTTTTTTTTTTTGAGACAGTTTTGCTGTTACCCAGCCTGGAGTGCAGTGACGTGATCTCCACTCACTACAACCTCAGCCTCCAGGTTCAAGTGATTCCTGTGCCTCAGCCTCCTGAGTAGCTGGGATTACAGGAATTTGCCACCACGCCCAGCTAATTTTGTATTTTTAGTAGAGATGAGGTTTTGCCATGTTGGTCAGGCTGGTCTCAAACTCTTTTCCTCTAGTGATCCACCCACCTGCACCTCCCAAAGCACTGGGATTATAGGTGTGAGCCACCATGCCCAGCCATTAAACATATTTTATTGCAATATAATTCACGTAACATAAAACTCACCCCTTTAAAGTATACGATTCACTAATTTTTAGTGTACTCATAAGACCATGCAACCATTACCACAATCTAATTCCAGAACATTTTCATCACCCCAAAAAGAAACGTATACCCATGAGTAGTAACTTCTTTTCCTCCTTCCCCCAAGCCCTAGACAACCACTAATCTATTCTCTGTCTCTATGGATTTGCCTATTTTGGACATTTTATAAAAATAGAATCATGTAATATGTGGTTTGTGTCTGGCTTCTTTCCGTTAGCATGTTTTCAGTGTTAATACATGTTGCAGCATGTATCAGTACTTTTTTTCTTTTTATAGCTGAATAATTTTCCATTGTCTGGATATCCTACATTTTGTTTATCCATTCATCAGTTGATAGACAATTAAGTTGTTTCTACTTTTTAGCTATTACGAATGCTGCTGCTATGAACATTTGTGTACAAGTTTTATGTGGTGTGCATTTTTTTTGAGATGGAGTCTCGCTCTGTCGCCCAGACTGGAGTGCAGTGGCATGATCTTGGCTCACTGCAAGCTCTGCCTCCCAGATTCACGCCATTCTCCTGACTCAGCCTCCTGAGTAGCTAGGACTATAGGTATCCGCCACCACACCTCGCTAATTTTTTGTATTTTTAGTAGAGACAGGGTTTCATCATGTTAGCCAGGATGGTCTCAATCTCCTGACCTTGTGATCTGCCCGCCTCAGCCTCCCAAAGTGCTGGGATTACAGACATGAGCTATTGTGCCCAGCCGCATTTTGTGTTTTTCTTTAGACAGAGTCTTGCTGTGTTGCCCAGGCTAGAGTGCAGTAGCATAATCTCAACTCACTATAGCCTCTGCCTCCTGGGTTCAAGTGATTCTCCTGCCTCAGCCTCCTGAGTAGCTGAGGTTACAGGTGCCTGCCACCATGCCCAGCTAATTTTTGTATTTTCAGTAGAGGTGGGGTTTCACCATGTTGGACAGGCTGGTGTTGAACTCCTGACCTCAGTGATCTTCCTGCCTCGGCCTCCCAAAGTGCTGGGATTACAGGTGTGAACCACCACACCTGGCCTGGTGTACATTTTTTAGAGGTAACTAATCTCTAGGCTATGGGCTAAGTTACTGTTCACCAGTGTCTTCTAATTTTACTCCTAGTGGTTCGTCCAGTTTGGGCCTTCCTCTGAGACTGCAATTTCCCATTGTGTCTCACTTGGCCCTAAAAAGGCTGTGAGGAGTTTCCTTCCTTTAAGAAGTAGCTAATCTCTAGGCTATATAAGCTCTATAAGCTAAGTACCTGCTCAGGAAACTGGAGGCTGAACTCTGCCTGTGTGTATGTGTGTGTGTGTGTGTGTATCTGCATGTCTGTGTGTTTACCTGTCTGTTTTTCTGTGTGTGGGCCAACCCAAATTCCTGCATGTTTACAAACAGTCTTTAGGTTTTAGGAGAGGCCAAAAGGGCTGAGTCAACTCTCAATATCTTAGCTCTACCCTACATGCTTCAACTCTCCCTGGCTACATGCCTTACCTTCTGTTCTGAACCACAGTATAAGTGAGCCCTGCAGGGTGGGAAATGAGCCATGACATTCATGCCCAAAGAAGCCAGTGCACACACATACCGTGTAGATTTCTATTGCGCTTTTGGGATAAAAGGAAAAGTAATATGCATCATTTTGTGAATCATCCATCAATCCATGGATGTGATGATGCCCAAATATTACTTTGGTTAGAAAAATCATCCCACATAAACTCCCACTTTTCTCTCCTTTGGATCCTAAAACTTTCATCGCTCCACTACAGTGCATGCATCTGCGGAGAAAAGCACATGGCCAGGCAGCAGCTGCTCACCAGTGTCCTCTAGTTTTACCCCTGGCGGTCGGTCCAGTTTGGGCCTCTGAGACTGCAGTTTCCCATTGCCTATCACTTGGCCCTGAAAAAATTATTAAGATGCTTCCTCCCCAATCTTCATTCTAAAATTGAACCTGAAGACTCTCTGTTACCTAATAAGGCGGAGTTCGGCGATGTTTCTTTGCAGCTCTGTCATCTCATTCTGGATAAAGGTGGCGAGGTTAAGGGGTGGAAATAAATACGGGAAACCAAAGGGTGAAACATGTTTTCCAAGGACAAGGAAAACCTGATCCAGGGTGAGAGACAGAGATATAGTCTTGACTAAAAGTTGGCCTGATTTTACCAAAGAAAATGGCATATTACACATTCGGGTGTTCTTTTATGAAATAAGATATTCTGTACCTGCTTGTTGAAATATCCTCAAAAGGGTAGAGGATCTCTCCATTGTTACAGATTTCGCAGATGAACCCCTTCTGGCTACAAAGACTGCAGCTGTACACGTGTGAGGTGGCAAATTTAATGACCTTGCCCAAGAATGGAGCCAGCTTTCCCTCTATTACCTGCAGAAAGAGAAATGGGACAGGGAAGCACATTTATTGAGAACAGAAGTCTTGTACACACAGGAAAGGAAAGGAATTCCTTTCCTTTATACAACAGGAAAACCTCTAATTATAATTTCTCAGCAACTCTGAGGAAGAAAAGACATAGTAGTTTTGCTCCAAAAGAACTTTCTGGTTTAAACCACTGGAGGTTGTAAATTAAGATGCTGAAACTTCTTTTGTATTCCTCTTGCTTTGCAGTGTGGTGTAGAAGGTTGAGGCCTAACAGATGGGGAACCCTACTTGGATAGACCAACTTCACAGTGAGGGTGTGGTATAAGAGGAGTGCGGCAGGTTTCCTAAAGTACACTGAAAACATACAGAGTAAATCTGAATGCGTAAGTTTATGTTGTAAATGCAATAATACCTTTTCTCTGATGAATTAATGGGATAGTTTTTTCACCATCTTCCCCAAGAATATACAGTAAATGGGGGAAAATAGGTTTCTTTTGCTGCTAGTAAGTATAGTAAAAAAAAGCTTGCAATTTGGCAGCCTGATGGCCATTTTCAGCCTGTCGGTTTTTTTCTTTTAACTCATGATTTTTAAAATGAAGTAATTTAAAAATTGGGAAATTTTACATAAAAACCCAGATTTTTGGAAAAATCAGATGATCTAGTGCAGCTAGGCCTGGATTCAGCGTGATGAGGACCTGGCCACGCGAGGGGCTGCCCGTTTCTGCTGAGACATCTGCTCTCTGCCTGGCAGCTGTTCCCACCAGGCCCCAGGGTCTTGCATCTGCCTGCCTTCCACAGTGGCCTCGCCTGTTGGCGTGCCTACATCCCTGAGTTTGGAACTCACGTTCTGTTGATCATTTCTCACTTACTAATACCCATGGGCTTCAAAGACTTCAGCATTTCACACGCCAGCTAGATGAAATCTGCCTTTACTTCTAATTAATGCAGATACAAATACATGCTGGTTTTGATATAAGAAAACAATTGAAGATTACATTTAATTTGGAGATAGCTGAAAATAGTTTCTTTCAAATGAATATAGTTACATTATAATTTTTCATAAAAATATCTGAGGGAGGCCGGGTGCTGTGGCTCACACCTGTAATCCCAGCACTTTGGGAGGCCGAGGCAGGTGGATCGCCTGAGGTTAGAGGTTTGAGACCAGCCTGACCAACATGGCAAAACCCTGTCTCTACTAAAAATACAAAAAATTAGCTGGGCTTGGTGGCAGGTGTCTGTAATCCCAGCTACTCGGGAGGCTGATGCAGGAGAACCACTTGAACCTGGGAGGTCGAGGTTGCAGTGAGCTGAGGTCATACCATTGCACTCCAGTCTGGGCAACAAGAGTGAAACTCCCATCTCAAAAAAGAAAAGAAAAAGAAAAAAAAAAATATCTGAGGGAAATGTAGTATAAATCATACCTAAAGAGAAATTACAACGTCTACGTGGGTAGGTAGTAGTGACTGGTAATACAAAAACAAAAGACTACAAAAAATGTAATCATGCCTTTTGCAAAAGATGAAGCTATACATAATAGCTATACATAATACCAGAGATAAAAACTGAAGTGGTTTTTAAACATCATGGAATGATCCATGTTTTAGAAATAAATATAATGATGGTTCCATTCAATTGCCAGACAGGGTACCCTCCCATGGGTGGAAATAAGTCTGCCCCAAGCCAAGGCTAGGCTTTAGGTCCCACGAAGATGATTTCTCTGGAAGACTGTGGTGAGGTTGCACCAGGAGGTGCCTTTCCCTCTTGCCTCCCACCCTGGTCATTTGCAAGGGAAAGGAGCTGGAGGTACGGGGAGAAAGATCTCCTTCAATTGAAAGTGCCTCCCCTTCAACACTGGAGACCTGAGTCATGCATTTCTTCGAGGTCCAAGGCCATGCTTAGTGCATAGGCAAGACTTGCTTCAGCCCTAGGTGTGGTGACTTAGACTTAGGAAACCAATTATGAATGGAAAATGAACCTCTAGTTCAACTGTGCCAGATGAAGCAGCCCTCCAGTGCCTACCCTGCCTTGCCCTTCCCCATCATGTACTGTGAAAACCCCTCTGATGGCCTCAAGGCAGTGCCTGCAGGCCGAGGCCCTTCTGGGGGTTTCCATCTTTCTTCCACCAGACTCCAAGCCCACTCTCCTCCAAGACAGTGTTGTCTTTTCTCACCCAGAATATTAACACTACTAAGTCTTTCACCTTAATTTATGACTCAGGATTTATTCACGTCCTGCCCACTCTAGGTTCACAGAAATAAAATCAAGTGCTAGACACACTGGCTGCCACTAAGGCACTAGCCTTACTGGGTGCCACCTGGCGTGCTGGGACCTGGCAGTGCCAGGCCCTGGCAGTGCCTCTGCTGATCGAGCCCTTTCTCAGTTAATGGGTGTCGAGTTGGGTCATCTGTCCACTGACCCTGACTTCATGTAAGCAGCCGTGGGCTGTGGGCAGACAGGAGCTCAGAAATGCAGCATGAAGCTTTTTTTTTTTTTGAGACAGAGTCTTGCTCTGTTACCCAGGCTGGAGTGCAGTGGCACGATCTCAGCTCACTGCAAGCTCCGCCTCCTAGGTTCAAGCAATTCTCCTGCCTAAGCCTCCTGTGTAGCTGGGACTACAGGTGCTGGCCACCACGCATGGCTAATTTTTGTATTTTTAGTAGAGATGGGGTTTCACCATGTTGGTCAGGTTGGTCTTGAACTCCCGACCTCAGGTGATCCACCTGCCTCAGCCTCCCAAATTGCTGGGATGACAGGCGTGAGCCACCGTGCCTGGCTAGCATGAGGCTCTTTAAAAAACCTGGCCATTCGCTTCCTCTAATTCCCTACGCTTTGGCATATTGGGCAATGTATTACCTCCTTAAAATAATAAAAGAATAACTTTTCTATGAAAAAAAGATAAATAGGGCCGGGCGCGGTGGCTCACACCTGTAATCCCAGCACTTTGGAGGCCGAGGCGGGCGGATCACAAGGTCAGGAGATCGAGACCATCCTGGCTAACATGGTGAAACCTCGTCTCTACTAAAAATACAAAAAAATTAGCTGGGTGTGGTGGCGGGCGCCTGTAGTCTCAGCTACTCGGGAGGCTGAGGCAGGAGAATGACATAAACCCGGGAGGTGGAGCTTGCAGTGAGCTGAGATCGCGCCACTGCACTCCAGCCTGGATGACAGAGTGACACTCCGTCTCAAAAAAAAAAAAAGAAAGAAAAAAAGATAAATAAACGTAATGCTGGTTAACTCTAGGGAGGGCCATAAGTCAGAGAAGCAAAAACACAACTATATACTAAGTTGTATAATATATATATATACACATATATATATTAGCTATCCAAACTCATTTTCTATTTCTTAATATGTATCTCCTCGTGCAAGCAAATTGTCACTTTGTATATAGCTGTGTTTCTGCACTTGAAAAAACAATGTATAATAATTTTGCATTAAACTGCAGAAGGTGAACAGAAAAATCAGGTTTATTACTTTGTAAGAGTAGAGTTTTTTTCTTAGTAAAGGCGGTAGAAATTATCCTGGCTGTTTTCAGTCAAGCATACATTTCCCACCATTCTTCAACTTACTTTCCTCTCCATTACCTTTAGGAAGCCATAGATAGACCTTCTTTTATTTATGTTCTCTGAGGAACCATTAACTCCAATAAACCCCAGTAAGGCATGCTCCTAATACCAACACATGATATGTACTTTCTAAGAAACAGCCACTAACAAATCATATATCCAACCACCAGTAAACACTTTTCAATGCGTGATGGGGTTATTTCTAAATTGTGATGGTAGCACTTCAGTTGAGTTTGGTTTTCCTCATTTTACTCTTCTCTAAACAACCAAACTTAATGAGGCATTTAAAGAGAGGCACTAACAAACTATAGTCCATTTAGGGGGAAACAACCAGGACAGAGAACAGTCTGGAAACCAGGTGAGTAAAGGTTGATGAAATTGGGAAGAAAAGACGTTGAGGAAGACATGAGAGTTATCATCCAGGATCTAAAGGAGAAGTTTGAGCATCTTGTGCATAAAGTTTTTTCTCTATTTAGATTTCCTTGGAGAAAGGGTGTGAACATTTTGAAGGCTCTTAAAATATTTCACCAAATTTACACTGTCAGCAATATATATTTATTCTTAAATAGGGACCTTAATAAGCTCTGGGGATTGGTATCTGTATAATATTCAGTCTTCCTTTAAAACAAAGTGATACATATCTGCATTTTACTAAATCTTCACTTATTATTGCTTAATACAAATTTATTTCCTTGTACAAGCTACTCACATTTATTATTTAGTTTAAGGTTAAACTTTTGTATATTTTTCTCATTAGCTATTGCTGGTATATTAGAATATATTGACATTTGTGTGCATGTTACTATATGACAGTAATTACTGAATTTCCATTGATGCTAACTACTTTTAGGTGATTCTTTTGTTTTTTCTAGTACTATATCTCTTGTTTATGTTTCATTTCTTGTTGCACCACCCAGGGCTCCTAAAACAATATTAATAATGGTACTAGTGGTTATTTTTATTATTTCAGGAAGAATCAAACCGGAACTTATGGAGTTGATAGTGAATGACTAATTTTCTCCATCAAATACGTATATCCTGACATTCGCCACATTTCATTTATTCCCCCTCTTTAAATAACAGCTATACTGAGATATAATTCACATACCATGTGATTCACCTATTTAAAGTCTACAATTCAATGGTTCTTAGTTTATTCACAGAGTTGTGAAACATCACCACAATCGATTTTAGGGCATCCCACTAACCCTCTGAAAAAACTCTATATCCATTAGTAGTCACTTTCCCTTTACCATGCCCCTGCAAGCCCAAGGAACCAATAATTTACTCTCTGTCCGGGTGCAGTGGCTCATGCCTGTAGTCCCAGCACTTTGGGAGGTAGAAGCGGGCGGATCACCTGAGGTCAGGAGTTCACAACCAGCCTGGCCAACATGGTGAAACCCCATCTCTACTAAAAATACAAAAAAATTATTAGCAGGGCATGGTGGCGCATGCCTGTAATCCCAGCTACTCGGGGGGCTAAGGCAGGAGAATTGCTTGAACCCAGGAGGCAGAGGTTGCAGTGAGCTGAGATGGTGCCACTGCACTCCAGCCTGGGCAACAAAAGCAAAAACTCCATCTCAAAAAAAAAAAAAAAAAAAAAAAAATTAAATACACTTTCTGTCTTTATAGATTTGCCTATTCTGGAGATTTCATGTAAATAAGATCATATAATATGTGGTCTTTTATGACTAGCTTCTTTCACTCAGCATAAAGTGTTCAAGGTTCATGCTGATTTTCTTCCAAATGCCTTCACTATAAGTCTCTTTTTTCCATCTTATCCTAGACTTTTATCACTCCTCTCTAGATTAATAAAATAATCTCCTAGTTTTATTTCTAGATGTCAGTATTTTTTCCTAGATCCAGCATGCATACATATTAATCAGTTTTAGACATCACTTTCATCATGTATCATCTCTTCCCTCAAACCTTCGGTGAATTCTTCATTTTTGAGACGGAGTCTTGCTCTGTCACCCAGGCTGCAGGGCAGTGGTGTGATCTAGGCTCACTGCAACCTCTGCCTCCCAGGTTCAAGTGATTCTCCTGCTTCAACCTCCCAAGTAGCCGGGATTACAGGCACGAGCCACCATGCCCAGCTAATTTTTTGTATTTTTAGTAGAGGTGGGGTTTCACCATGTTGGCCAGGCTGGTCTCAAACTCCTGAGCTTGTGTGATCCACCTGCCTCGGTCTCCCAAAGTGCTGAGGTTATAGGCGTGAGCCACTGGGCTCGGCAAATTCTTAGTGTATCATTAATCAAAACTCTTCGCTCTTTCATTTCATAAAATTATATTGAGTTACTATGTACTAGACACTCAATGTAGAGTGAACCGGACAAAAACTGGAGCTTACATTTTACCTGGTATGCAAGTGGATTCCATATTAGCCATTCAAACTCATTTTGCATTTCTTAACATGTACCTCCTGTTGCGAGCACATTTTCCCCTATGTAGAACATGCTTGCTCTTGCTCCTGTGCCTTCGTCCATGTCATTCCTCTATCTGGAGTTTCACTTTTCTTAACCCTTACTTAAATTTCAAGTTAAGTTTCACTTAAACTTAACCCTTACTTAAGCTTCATGGCTTAGAGCTACCCTGTCTTGATCTAGTAAGCCATCTTTGGCTACTTCAGACATCACATGTCATTTTTTAAATTTTTTATTTTTTTAAAGGAAGGCATCAAGTTGTTCATCTGTTTGGATGGGATCAGTAGAAATGAATGTAAAGCAGTCACATCCATTTCTTTTGATAATGCTGTAAATAAGAGAACAGGGCTTGTACAAGCATACTTACTTTTGCCAAGGCCAAAATGCTAGGGGGAAGACATTTAACACAGCTCAAACTTGATTTGAATCACTTATGTAAGATAATATCTTAGCAGCACCTGGAAATTGTCTTACTCCTTTCCTACTTATACTTAAATTAGTCACAGGCTAATATAACTTTAAAAAGTCAAAAGGACACTTCATCTTTAGCATTAGAAGGCTGGTAGTTTTTAGTTTAAACCAGGTGGTCATTTGGTATATGATTAGTGATAGTGAAACAGACCTGAGATGAGGTTTATCTCTATTGATTCCCTCAAAGTGCATGTCTACGTGAACAAAATCATGACAGCATAATTAGAAGGAAACACGTGTAGCTCTTTACCCATTTCCTTGCTTCCCCGCACTCAACCTCCTTCTCTTTCTCCATATACCAAATTGCCCTATCTCCTTGAGAAAAGGCAGATGTCCAAAATAGGGTGAAAGTTTATTTCTGTTTTCCATTAAACTTAATGTCTTGTACTAAGGAAGGTACTAGTCTGATTTATTTACTTGGGGAGTGTGTATATATGACTGTTTCAGAGGTGCTACACTAACTGGATATTCAAAGAATACACATTTCCATTTGTAACAAAATTAGGTCACCTTATTGCCCTGTAGCACAAGGACAAAATGTAGCAACAAGCTGATATCTTCTTCCAGATTTTGCTGTTTTTCACTTTTGCAGTCTGTCTACAAATTCTTTTCACCATCATTTTAGGTACTTCTAGAACCCAAGGAACTGTCAAATATCACTTTCCACCATCCAGTCCCTGATAAATATGCCAAATATGCTTACCCTTCTTGTGTGAAAGAAGCCCATGAAAGCTGCCTGGTTGAACTTCCAGCTCAGGGATACACACATTTTGCCTCCCTCTTCTATTCTGGTCAAGATGGTCAGCATTGGAATTTGAGGCCTATGGCTTTCTTGCAGACTAAGACAACAGACTTTATTTGATTTACTTTCTTGCAGACCAATCAAAAATTACAATTAAGTTAAAAAATAACCTAGTGCTGCCTTCCCCAAACCACAGTTTCAGAAACAGCTGCTTATTACTCATGTGTGGCACCAGGAAATTGCAGTGTCATGTTCAAGGTCTGCAGCCAATAGAGATCTGTGGGATTGGGAAAAGGGCACAAATGAATCTTTTATGGTGGTTACCTTCACTCCCTTGGAACCATCACAAAATTCAAAATTTACGGGGTCGGGGGAAGACAGATTACTAGTAACCTGGACAAGAAAAAAGAAAGGAAAAAGCTCTTTCTCATCAAATTTCCTTATGCATCAGCTAATTCCTTCCCTCTGATTTGTCAATTTACCTTCCATTTCAAAACAAGCTTCCTTAGCCATCGTGTAACATCTGGATTCAGAGCAACTGTTGGGAATGCTTTGGTGAAGAGGGTTACTGCACTTGACAAACAACTTAACCAAAAGACCCAATTCATGGTGAACAGTCACCTGCCACTCACTAGGAACAGGCTGTCTTGACAAAATGGAAGAATCAAAATTGTCACACATTGTGAAATAATTTCCCATATAATGTAGTTGCATTTGCCTGGCCAGACAACCCTGAAAGGTTGCATTTTGTCTCTAATGTCATTTCTCAGTTCATTTAATAGGTGGGTAGAGTGAAGTCTAGAGGCCTTGGCCAGGTGAGTTCATGGGAAGTTAGGAAAAAACAGGCTGTGGATTCTGCTCAAGCTTGAAAACCCTAACACACCTCACGAGACTATTCTGAATGCTCGTTCAATGTTAAATTTTACTCCTTTTACTCATAAATCCTTAAAAATAGAAAATAAAAAGTAAGCTGGATGTAGGGGCTGATGCCTGTAATCCCAGCACTTTCGGAGGCCAAGGTGGGAGGATCACTTGAGCCCAGGAGTTCCAGACCAGCCTGGCAATGAAATGAGATCCCTATCTCTGTAAAAAATAAAAAAATTAGCCGATTGCAGTGGTATGCACCTGTAGTCCAAGGTACTTACGAGGCTGAGGTGGGAGGATCCCTTGAGCCCAGGAATCTGAGGTTGCAGTGAGCTATGAGCTATGATTGGGTCACTGTACTCCAGCCTGGGTGACAGGGCAAGACCCCGTCTAAAAATAAATAAATATCACCAAAGTTTATGGGATGTTCCTATTTCAAAAAGTTGTTTAAAACTCACTTTTCCCATGATTAACCTTTGAGTTCCTTATCATGGCTCAGTGCTGGGATGTTTGTACATAAACATAAAAGTCTCTCTTTTCTAGTTAGCTGCTCCTCACCCTTCCCAATCCATTATGGGACTGCTCTAACAAGACTTAAATTTTGGCTAATCAAGCACTTTACTGAGGGTGGATTGTGATGCCACCAATTAGCTCTTATCTGATCCTCTCCCAAAGGTGATAATTTCTACTTAGAGCTAGGAAACTATGTGATAATTTAATCTGGTTTAATGTAATTGGGTAGATTTATGAGTGGCCACCATAGTTCCTATCAAATTACATTTTGCTCCCTGCTAACTAGGTCTTAAGGAATAAGAGATCTTAAAAATTTCAATTTCATTTTTCTCAGTGGCTAGAATGGCAAAGATGAAACCAAGAATGCAAATTTCTTATCCAGAAAAATATATGGGATGGGGTCTACTTCAGACAGTTTTTCTGCACTAAGTGCCTCAAGGGGTGTGGCTTAGTCAAACCACATCTCCATGGAACTTAATGAAGCATTTGCAAAGAGTAAGTACAAGAATGTGGTCCAAATATTCTGAGCCCAAAACAGGTTGTATGATCTGATACAGCTACATGTGTTTTATTTATGAGGAAAATAAACTACAATATTTTAAATTGAGACAATTCCAGAAAATTCTCATAGATGGTCAGCAGATTTTTGCTTCTCTGTTGAGTTAATTAGTTACATGTTTGAAATAAATCTGATTTAGGTCTCTACTACTCCTTTTAGCCTGAGTTCTGACATTATTGACTCATTGAGCAGTAAATGAAGAAAAGTCCTAAGCGGACTTTTTAACTCACCTTCCTTACTTAATATATGAGAAAACTGAGCCCAGAGAGGTAATGCACTCTACCTAAGATCACCCAGCTGATTAGTGACAGCTTCTGACTCGCTTTCTTAAGCACCCTTCACTGCTCCAAGGCAGGGGCCTTTCTGAGGGTATCTGAGGTCAGAGTGTAGCCCCAGGGTTTGGTTCAGCCCAGGAATTCTGAGGTCACTGGATGCCTACTGACCCACCTTGTAGAAATGGAAGATTTCTAAAACTGAGTCCCTGCACAGAAGCAGGATTATGCAGACGAAATTAGTCGAGGTTTAGATCCATAGTTTTGATCTGAACTGGATCTGTCTTTGGCTTACTGAAAAATAATACCTCTAGTCCTTCTATGAAGTTCTTGTATAAAAATTCTCTCAATGGTCACATCTCATGCAATTTTCTGAATATGAAGATGATCTTTAACAGTATCTGATTGGCTAAACTACTAGGAAACTCATAAAGTAACACAAAATTCTGTGACAGAAATGGACTTATCAACTTAAACCCTAGGCAGCCGGGCGCAGTGGCTCATGCCTGTAATCCCAGCACTTTGGGAGGCTGAGGGTCTCCTGAGGTCAGGAGTTCGAGACTAGCCTGGCCAACATGGCGAAACCCCGTCTCTACTAAAAATACAAAAAATTAGCCGGGGGTGGTGGTGCATGCTTATAATCCCAGCTACTCAGGAGGCTGAGGCAGGAGAATCACTTGAACCCGGGAGGCGGAGGTTGCAGTGAGCCAAGATCGCGCCATTGTATTCCAGCCTGGGCAACAGAGTGAGATTCCGTCACAAACAAACAAACAAACAAACAAACAAACAAACAAACAAACACACACCCTAGGCTATTTGCCAAAACTAGAGAAGTAGCTTTATTAAAACGAGAAGCAACTATAGTTGAGGAAAAAGAAAAAGGAAAACAAAGCAACTCCCTGTATGTACATATGTGGGAGAAACTAAAGAAATATGGCTTTTCAGAAACAGAGGAGAAACAGAAGTAGCATTACCTGATCATGTGGGGGAATGAACCGTAAGAGTGAGGAGAGACAGAAAAGGCTGAGAGCAAAGAAGGGAAGAAGTAGGGAAGGATGAAAGCAATAATAACAATAGTGACAATTTAAAAAAGAAAAAATTGGGCTTGATGGTTCTGTGGCAATTTTTTTTTTTTTTAAGTTCAAAAAATAGAGACTACAGATGCTTACAAAGAGGGAAGAAAGTTTCACTGCTCAATGACGCTGATTGAGAACTTAAATGGAAGGATGAAATCTTGGTTTCTATTCCCAGTTATGTCCCCAGGAAGCTCTACGACCTTTTTTGTTAATCACTTAACTTCTCCATGCCTCAGTTTCCTCATCTGCAAAATAAAGTGATTCTATTCAGTCATTCAAAACTAGATGATCAATAAGGATCTCTTTCAATTTGAAGATTGTACGATTTTATAATGAAACAACAAGGAAGACATCAAAAGAAACTTGTTGAATAGCTCCAGGAACGTTGCAAGGGAATATCTGCGGAGCTAGATAAAAGGTGAGTTTAACCAGACTAATTAGAAGATACTCCAGGAAATTTTCAACAAAAGTGAAATAATGTCACCAGCTTTTTGTTCCCCTGCCTGCTAAGCTCCATTCAAAGAGGGAAGTAAGGCCTTCTAGGAATCATCCCCTCACAGGTGTGCAACCAGATATCAGTTTTCCTGAAAACCTCTGCAAATCCTTTCCTTTCATCAATGCATTTAACTAGTTAATGTTTAGATAGCACTTTCGGGATGTAAAGTACAATATAAGTGCTCAACATTATTATTACTTAACAGCTTTTATGGGACTCGCCATTCCTGAGATTAAATGAGAAACTAAAGTGAGTCCCTGGTTAGAAGGCTGTGATCGAATACATTGCTGGCTCACTGATGACGAAAAACAAGCCCTGCATATACATTGAAATAGGTGCTTTTATCAGCCTGCATATCATTGTCTAAGATGGTTGGGGATTTTTACTCTTTGCTTCAAGGTCCACAAGTAGAAGCCACAACTTACAACACAGTAGTGATTATGATTTCACATGTCCTGTATTTCTAGAACATTATCTGTTGTGTCTGCGGTGTCTGTATGCCTGGGCACCTGTACACCCAGAATATGGATTCAAATACATAGGAATTTGCTATACAATAAAGGCGGGGAAGATGAATTTTTTAATAAATGATGTTGGGGCAAGTGGTTAGCCATCAGGGAAAGCAAATAAGCTGGATCCCTAACTCATCTCATAAAAACTGTATTTTCAGGCCAGGCATGGTGGCTCACACCTGTAATCCCAGCACTTTGGGAGGCCGAGGTGTGCGGATCACCTGAGGTCGGGAGTTCGAGACAAGCCTGACCAAAATGGAGAAACCTTGTCTTTACTAAAAATACAAAATTAGCCAGGCATGATGGCGCACGCCTGTAATCCCAACTACTTGGGAGATTGAGGCAGGAGAATTGCTTGAACCCGGGAGGCGGAGGTTGTGGTGAGCTAAGACTGTGCCATTGCACTCCAGCCTGGGTAAAAAGAGTGAAACTCCGTCTCAAAAACAAGCAAACAAAAAACTGTATTTTCTTTTCTTCTCTTTCTTTTCTTTTCTTTTCTTTTTTTTTTTTTTTGAGATGTAATCTTGTTCTGTTGCCCAGGCTGGAGTGCAGTGGCACGATCTTGGCTCACCGCAACCTCCACTTCCTGGGTTCAAGCGATTCTTCTGCCTCAGTCTCCTGAGTAGCTGGGACTACAGGTGCACACTACCATGCTTGGCTAATTTTTGCATTTTTAGTAGAGATGGGGTTTCACCATATTGGCCAGGCTGGTCTTGAACTCCTGACCTCACGATCCGCCCTCCTTGGCCTCCCAAAGTGATGGGATTACAGGTATGAGCCACTGCGCCTGGCCTTTAAAAACTGTATTTTCTGATAAACTGAAGACTTAAAATATAAAAAGAAAACCATAAAAGTATTTTTAAAACTATAACAAAATATTAGGGAAAAATATTAGAAATTTAGAATATTAGAAAAATAGAGTTTGCCCCATTTATGTGGGATAAATATTTTGTAATCTTAGATGCTATAAAAGGGTAATAAATCTAAATATATAAACAATTAGTTCAATATAAAATATAATTTAAAAGTCAAATGACGGAAACAAAAAAAATTTCCTATTTATATGAAAAAAGTGCCAATTTCCTTAATATACACAAAGCTCTTTTAAATTAATAAGGAAAAGACCAATGATATAACTTAAACACAGGTTAATAAAAAGGCAATTCAGAAAAACTACAAATGGCCAATGATGATATTAAAAAGATGGTCAACTTTACTTCTCATGGAAAAAATGCAAATTAAAACAACACTGTGAAGTTATTTTTTATTTATGAGATTGTCCAGGATTAAAAATATTGTTAATATGGAAAATTAATGTGTGTTCAGAAAAACAGGCACTCTCAAGACAGTGAATGGAAGTATTAAATTGGTTCTACCTTTTCAAAAGGCAACTGGCAATATTTATCAAACTGCAAAGCATGCACACCCTTTGACCTAGCAGTCTCACTTTAATGAATTTACACTACAGAGATATTCACACAAGTGTACAGGGAAATGTAGAGGGTGTTCACTGTAGTATAGGTTCTCAAAGAGAAAGACTGGCACAGATTAAACACACACACACACACACACACACAATTTAGGCTTAGCTGGGCGTGGCAGTGTGGGTGATGTGTACCTTGTAGTCTCAGCTACTTAGGAGGCTGAAGTGGGAACATCCTTTGACTCTAAGATCTGAGGCCAGGTGGGCAACATAGTGAGACCCTGTCTCTTAAAAAAAGCAAACAACAACAACAAAACAGGTTTAAGTTACCTCGCTTAACTTACCTAGCTTACACCTCAGTTACTTTAGGTATAAGATAACTCTTACCTAGCTTACACCTCAGTTACTTTAGGTATAAGATAACTCTGTCATGCAGCCAGTAAAAAGAATGAGGTAAATCTTCATGTGTACTAAATGTGTATACATACCCAAATGTCCACAGTATTTTTTTTTTTTTTTTTTTTGAGGCGGAGTCATGCTCTGTCGCCCGGACTGGAGTGCAGTGGCAGGATCTCAGCTCACTGCAAGCTCCGCCTCCCGGGTTTACGCCATTCTCCTGCCTCAGCCTCCCGAGTAGCTGAGACTACAGGCGCCCGCCACCTGGCCCAGCTAGTTTTTTTGTATTTTTAGTAGAGACGGGGTTTCGCCGTGTTAGCCAGGATGGTCTCGATTTCCTGACCTCGTGATCCGCCCGTCTCGGCCTCCCAAAGTGCTGGGATTACAGGCTTGAGCCACCGCGCCCGGCCTCAAATGTCCACAGTATAACATGAACTGGAAAAGACAAAGCACAGAAAGGTGGCATAGTTTGATCCCATTGTAAAAGTGTAACATTTGTAATTATGTACAATTGTCTGGAAGGACACAGACTGGCTACAGTGAAGAAAAGCTACCACTGTAGTGGGATGTAGGGGAGACAAGGGCTGACTTGGAAAGCTCAGGTGATCCTCTGCCTTAGCCTCCTGGGCAGCTAGGACTACAGGTGTGAGCCATTGCACCTGGCTGATTTCTAAATAATGAATATGAATTATCACTTTTATAACCAATATTTAAATTGTTAAGAAAAAAAAAAAACCAATGACAGCTCTACAAAGCATGGCTTTAGAAATAAACAAACAATTTGCATATGCATATACATAAACATTATAAAAAACACAGAAAACCTCGATTTTTTTGGTTTTAGATGACCTGTGTTTTCATTTGTCCCTAATAACATGTTTATTTTCACAAAAGTTCTTGAAAATTGCCTATCAGTGAATCTGTCATGACTACATCAGGCTTGTTTGCTTCCCAAGAGCCTTGTCTGCCTAATCAGAATGTTCCCTTACTTATGGGTCTCTCAGGCTTCTAAGGTAGCCCATTCAATTAGAATGACTTATGCAGTGTCAACAGCCATATCTAATACCAGGCGATTTAAGGATGGTTTTTGTTTACATGATTAACACTGAATTCTAGACACTTAATCTTATCTCTTTAAATACTTGCCTGGGACTTAAGTAACCAATCAGTTAGGATGCATATTGCTGTTTTCTATTAGGAATTCGCGCACAGTTTTAAATGCCCTCTTCCAGCCAAGATTCCGGTTTGCGCCTCCAGGGCTCTTTCCTTCCTGTCCTAACAGAGATGACCTACTCTTACTGGTTCCATCCCTTCAGGCACATCGGTGATGAACAGTTAAAGGAGGACAAACAGTATTGGTATCAGATTTTTAAATTCCTTTCCTCATCTATTCAGAGGTCACAATAATTTCATACCACTCAAAGTACTGTGCCAAGGAAGTATATTACCCAATCTGAAGATTTTTTTACCACTTAGTTTGAGGTCAATCCAAGGAAAAGTCAACGTACTGACCCACTTGCCTTAGACTTGGCCTGAAGAAGGAAATGAAAACCATGGTTTTGCAATAGGAGGACATTCAAAGATAAGATTAGTTTCAAAAAGAAAAGCATTTTGAATAGCATGCCCACCTGAGACATGTTCAGAGGTTCAGTAAAATCTAAATAGAAAAGAGTCCTAAAAAAGGAAACAGCCAATTTTCCTGAGGGTTGAGGGCAGACAGTCTGTGATCTGGCTCAGCCCCTAATGTCCTTCTCTGCACCACCTTGATCAGCTGCCTTTCCCATGCTAGCTTCCCTGCAACACCAGGCCAGAGCAAGGGAGAGCTGGCGCCTATCTAGATTCATTTGCTCCTGCTAGCAGCTCTAGCAGAGGGAAACCATCCACTGGGGCAGAATTTTGTAGGAGTTGTAGAGGTTTCAGTTTTCCTTGGGCTCCCTGTCCTTCATGAATGTGGCTAATTGAAGAAAAAGGATTTTACTTCGTTCCTCACAGTCCGTTTTTTTTTTTTTCTTTCTTTTTTTTTTTTTTTGACATGGAGTTTCACTCTTGTTGCCCAGGCTGGAGTGCAATGGCGGGATCTCGGCTCACCACAACCTCCGCCTCCCGGGTTCAAGTGATTCTCCTGCCTCAGCCTCCCGAGTAGCTGGGATTACAGGCATGTGCCACCACACCTGGCTAATTCTGTATTTTTAGTAGAGATGGGGTTTCTTCATATTGGTTAGGCTAGTCTCCAACTCCCAACCTCTGGTCATCCGCCCACCTCGGCCTCCCAAAGTGCTGGGATTACAGGCGTGAGCCACCGCGCCCGGCCACTGTCCATCCGTTTTCTTAAGTGAAGAGAACTCAGCTAGTTGAAACTCCAAGCAGCTGTAGACTAGCTTACATAAACTGAGAGAAGAGGTTTTGTCGGTTATCTCTTTTTTAAAAATTACATTAAAAAAACTGAAGTATAACATATATAAGGTAAAGTGCAAAAATCTTAAATATGTAACTCAATGAATTTTTAAACATGTATGTGAAGCTACTACTGTCTTATCTGCTCTCCTGTCCTCTAGTTGCAACCATTCCAAATCATTCTCGATGCCATCACCAGAAAGATCTTATTAAAAGATAGATCTGACCAAAGAATACTAATAATGACATCAGCAACAATTGCCACCATTCCTGTAGCACTGACTGACTGTTTGATATGTGCCTGTCACTACTCTAGGCTTTTATTTATTTATTTATTTATTTATTTATTTATTTGAGACAGGGACTCCCTCTGTCATCCAGGCTGGAGTGCAGTGGCACAATCTTGTCTCACCACAACCATCTCTGCCTCTTGTGCTCAAACGATCTTCCCACTTCAGCCTCCCCAGTAGCTGGGAATACAGGTACATGCCACCATGCTCGGCTAATTTTTAAAAATTTTTTGGAGATAAGGTCTCCCTATATTGCCCAGGCTGGTCTTGAACTCATGGGATCAAGTGATCCTCCTGCCTTGGCCTCCTAAAGTGTTGGGACCGCACCCAGCCTTGCCCTAGGCTTTTAATTCATGCAAAGCACTTAGAACACTGGAAGGCACACAGTGAGCATTGAAAAAATACTATTATTTCTGGCCGGGTGTAGTGGCTCACGCCTAAAGTGAGGCCGAGGCAGGCGAATCACCTGAGGTCAGGAGTTTGAGACCAGCCTGACCAACATGGAGCAATCCCGTCTCTACTAAAAATACAAAATTAGCCGGGCGTGGTGGTGCATGCCTGTAATCCCAGCTACTGGGGAGGCTGAGGCAGCAGAACCACTTGAACCTGGGAGGTGGAGGTTGTGGCGAGCCAAGACTGCGCCACTGCACTCCAGCCTGGGCAACAAGAGCGAAACTCTGTCTCAAAAAACAAACAAACACAACTATTATTTCTGTTATTCACAATAGTTCCAAGAGGTCAATATTTCTGTCATTACCAATTTATAGGGGATAAAAACTGAGGCTTAGAAGGCTTAAGTCATGTGCCCAGGGTTGCCCAACTTGGAAGAGTAGAGTAGGGAGCTGGACTCCCAGAGCTTAAGCCCTAAGCGCTAAGCTTTAGTGTCTTGCTAGAGCTGTTTTTTTTGTTTTTGTTTTTGTTTTGAGACGGAGTCTCACTCTGTCGTCTGGGCTGGAGTGCAGTGGCCCGATCTCAGCTCACTGCAAGCTCCGCCTCCCGGGTTTACGCCATTCTCCTGCCTCAGCCTCCCGAGTAGCTGGGACTACAGGCGCCAGCCACCTCGCCCGGCTAGTTTTTTTGTATTTTTTAGTAGAAACGGGGTTTCACCGTGTTAGCCAGGATGGTCTCGAACTCCTGACCTCGTGATCCGCCCGTCTCGGCCTCCCAAAGTGCTGGGATTACAGGCTTGAGCCACCGCGCCCCGCCTTTTTTTTTTTTTTTTTTTTAATAAAGCCCCTGAAGCCTCTTCTGCCGCTGGAGGATGAGGTTTAACTCCTCAGCAAGCCCTGGAAAGTCTTCCCCAAGCTAGGGACAGTCTCTTTTTCCTCACTTGCTTCTAGTCTTTATCTACCATGTATTCATATTCTGCATTCATGTTGCCTGCCTATTCCCTGAAAAATCTATTACGATAATAAGTACCATTTATTGCTATTACCATGTATGAGTTATGGGTGCTTTCTGTATTTCATTCCAATTCTCTCTGTAACTTCCCCAAATGAGTATTATACTCATTTTGCAGATAAGTAAACTGAGACAGAGAAAGATTAAAGAACTTGTTTATGGTCAGAGAGCTAATATGCATCAAAACTGCAGTTTGAACTCAGGCCTGTCTGATTTTAATGCTTGGTTCTTTCTCCTTTATGCAAATTCCTCTCAGTCACATTCTTCCACATGTGGCTCAAATGTCACCTAGTTCCTAAGGCATTTGTGACTTTGGTCACCCATTTGCCTCCTCTTGCTCCACTGCTATCCATAGTTATGAACAGATCACTTGTTAAGAAAGAAGTGCTCTTGCCTAATTTCTATTCTAGGCCTTTCCAAGTGCATTCAACCTTTGTATTCAAAAAGTTAAACTAAGTATTTCTGGAACATTCCTACTGCAAGTCCTGGATCCAAACATTTAAATTGCAACTTTGTCCAAACAAAATGGCAAGTCTTTGACCAGACGGGGTTATGGCCTAATGGCACGAACACAGAGGGCAAATGGAGAAGTTGCTGCCACTTGAGCACCACATGGACTTCAGAAGAACCTCTGGGGGATGTATGATTCCTAAGCTCCTGGGACATGGGTCATTCCTGAGGAATGAGCTAGCCAGCTCTCTAAACAAGAGGACAACGGAGGGTGGATTCTGTGGGCTGCCAGAAAGGCCATAATGGGCAATTTTTAAATTGATCGTGAAAAGCATTTTATGATTGGAATAGCTAACATTCTTGTTGATTATGCAGGGTAAAAAAAAATACCCTAACATTTGAACATTTAGTACATGTTCAGTTCCTTCTGTACATCAAAAGTGAATATTAATGTGCAATCTATACAAGTCTCTCGACTTGTCAGGAAGTGGTTCTGTAATTGCTTCCTGACAAGTTCTGGCAGCATTTGGTTGTCATCACTCAATCTTACTTGTATTTGAGATTATAAAATAAGTTAATTGTTCAACTAAAAAATTAGCCTGCTCCCAAATGGACAAAAGATATAATCAAACAATTCGGGCTGGGCATGGTAGCTCACGCCTGCAAACTCAACACTTAGGGAGGCCGAGGTGGGAGGATCACTTGAGGCCATGAGTTCGAGACCAGCTTGGCCAACATGGCAAAACTCCGTCTCTACTAAAAACACAAAAATTAGCCGGGCATGGTGGCATGTGCCTATAATCCCAGCTACTGGGGAGGCTGAGGCACAAGAATCACTTGAACCCAGGAGGCGAAGGTTGCAGTGAGGTGAGATCATGCCACCGCACTCTAACCTGGGCGACAGAGTGAGACTCCGTCTCAAAACAAAACAAAACAAAACAAAACCCAAAATTGATGTAGTAATAAACATATAAAAAGTTTAGCTTCACAAATAAAAAAGATATGCAAAATCAAACAATCATAAGAAATCTTTTTTTTTTTAACCTCCAAAATGACCAAAGATTTGTGTTTTTTAATGACAATGGTTATGCTCTAGCAATATGGAGAACTTGCTTATACTGTTGATGGGTACAGATACTTGTTCCAGAGCTTTGAATAGGTTCAGAATATAGTAGTTCTGAATATAGAAACACTCTAAATATAGTAGATCCTCTTCTGAATTTATCTTAAATAGTCAGAAGGTAAATGGTTTTACACAGATATATATAATAGTATTATTTATAATAATACAGAATTGGAAACCTAAATACCCAATACAAACGAGAAGGTTAAACTAATTATGGCAATGGAATCTTATACAGGCATTCAAACTAGCTAATTCTTCTGAAGATTATTTAGTAAGTTTTTAAAAAGGCAGGATAAAAACTGATGTACTATAAAGAATGAGCCATACTTTAAACCTACACATTCACAGAAAAGAATAAGCTGGATGTGTAACATTAGATAATATTAACCTTGGTGCCATCATAATGATTATAGCACTGGCAGCTAGCCTCTGCCAGGTATTGATCCCATTGAATCCTCACCACATCATTACGGGGGTCTTACTACTCCTGTTTTATAGATGAGGATGCTGAGCAGAGGAGGTGGGACTCAAACTCAGGTCTACCAAAGGCTAAGGTCTGAATCTCTGCTTGCTGCCTGGAGGGTTATTTTCTATTCAGTAACGATGTGTGCTTCCCAAATTCTCTGTAATTAGCATACTTTTATAATCAAGAAAAAATAACTTTAAAAATGGGAATTAGGGCCAAGAAGGCCCTTTGAAGTTCCATGTTCTGTCCCGTGACAGCCTGCGGTATGGTGGATAGTCCACCACTGAGTCTTCTTACTCTTCTCCTTGGCTGTGGGCTCCCTTCCTTCAATTTCCCTTCCCTTTCTCCTCTTTCCAGTGAAAATCATGGAGCTACTGGGCCTAGTGAGGGAGGGAAGCCCTTGCTGCTTGGAGGCACCATCCTGGGGTCAGTCTGGCCTGCTGGTTTTCTCCCCTCTGCCTCCCTCTTTTGCCTCCCTCCTGCCTGCCCTTAGGCTTTCCACCACCTCTTGGGAATAAGCCTGGTTCAAGGTCCTGGTTTAACAAAACAACACAGGGCATCCTGGGGTTAACTCTGGGCTTGGCCTTTCACAGTTCTATGATTAAATTGCATTTTTCAGTGGTTCTGCCTTTAAACTCAAACCCCTTTAAAGAGAAATTTAAGGAGAGCAAAACATAGGAAACAGTGCCAAATGCCAGTAACATATTTTAGTCGTTTGGGGAATGGGCAGCTTTAGAAACCACAAATTCCCACTTATGCAAGGGCTACTTGAGCTTTTTTTCTTTATTGCTTAGTGACAGAAACCTGGCTCTTAGACCATGGTCAGAGTTGCTCTCTCTTGTTTTCTCTTCTCTCTCTCTCTGAAAACAGTTATAAAAGGCCTGGGTTGGCCGGATGCAGTGGCTCACGCCTGTAATGACAGTATTTTGGGAGGCCGAGGCAGGTGGATCACCTGAGGTCAGGAGTTTGAGACCAGCCTCACCAACATGGTGAAACCCTTGTCTGTACTAAAAATACAAAAATTAGCCGGGCATGGTCATGGGTGCCTGTAATCGCAGTTACCCAGGAGGCTGAGGCAGGAGAATCTCTTGAACCTGGGGGGCAGAGGTTGCAGTGAGCCCAGATCGCATCACTGCACTCCAGCCTGGGCAACAAGAGCTAAACTCTATCAAAAAAAAAAAAAAAAAAAAAAAAAAAAAGCCTGTGTTATCACAATGGGAGTTGGTTAATCCTACAGTGTAATCAAATAATAAAAGCCATTGTCTACTGATGATGCTGTTTATTCAGACTAAAAGGCAGACTACGTCTATGTCTAAGTACCTGTTATACAAGCTAGATAAGCACGGTCATACTGAACTACACATTCTCAGCCAGTAATTATAGTTTTTATTTATTATTTTTTCTTTTTTCCCGATATTGTCGTGCCTCAGCCTCCTGAGTAGTTGGGATTACAGGTGCCCGCCACCATGCCCAGCTAATTTTTGTACTTTAGTAGAGATAGGGTTTCACCACGTTGCCCAGGCTGGTTTTGAACTCCTGACCTGAAGTGATCCACCCACCTTGGCCTCCCAAAGTGTTGAGATTATAGGCATGAGCTACTGTGCCTGGCTGAACTACACATTCTCAACTTAGGAGGCTCCACACCTGTGACGTTACCATTGGTTGGCAAGGCTTTGGTACCATGTGCTCAGCTGAGTGTTCTGTCTTCTTCCCCCTAAAGGAAGTGGCTGAAAGGGGAAGATGAGATGGGAATATTGTTTTGTGACTATACTTTCCAAAACCATGTCTGGCGCAATACAAATTCTTTCAGAATTTCAGACAGCTCCTTTTTGTGGCCTTAGATTTGTTCTGACTACCAGGGACTAGGCGTCAAAACATCAGAGTCCAAAGGTGAGGTTCTTCTTCTCAAGCCCCTGCCATTACAGTTAGATGAGGGTATAGCCCAGGCGGCCCCAGCACACAAACTGGTAAACTGCATTAAATCACCACCAAATAATTGGAAATAAGGTGCTAGTGAGCCCAGGTTTTCACATACGTTTCTTAAATTACTGGCAAAAGAGAACTAGTCTCACTTGAGAATAAGGATATAGCAGTGAAAGTGTTTAAAAACATTTCTTTATATAGTGAGCATTCAGCATTTTGGTGGTGAGCATGTGTAAGGTGTAGAGTGCAAATATAAACCAGAGAAGCAGCCCTGGAGTGAGGCAGCTGACCGTCATCTGAGTCAGCAGTCAACTAACATGGGTCCAGGTGACTGGTTTTATTACATAAATGTTAAAATGGACTGATTCAGTAAAAATTGTGAAGAAAGAACTAGAGAAAATAACTACATAAAAGATGGAAAAAGATATAAATATCCTCAACAAAATACTATCAAACTCAATGCATCCACATATAAAAAGAATGATACACTATGACCAACTGGGATTTGTCCTGGTAAAGCAAGGTTAGTTTAACATCTGAAAATCAAACAATGTAACAGACCATATTAATAAAGATCATCTCAATAGACAAAGAAAAAGCATTTGACAAAATCTAATATCCTTCTTTGATAAAAACACTCAACAGGCTTACGCCTGTAATCCCAGCACTTTGGGAGGCCGAGGTGGGAGGATTGCTTGAGCTCAGGAGTTCGAGACCAACCTGGGCAACACAGCGAGACCCTGTCCCCAACCCCCTCAAAAAAAAACACTCAACAAACTAGGAATAGAAATCAACTTCCTTATCTGATACAGGATATCTGAAAAACTCACAGTTAACATCCCACTTAATGGTGAAAGACTCAATTTTTTTCCTAGGAAGATCAGGAACTAGATACGACGTCTGCTCTTACCACATCTATTCAATATTTTACTGGAAGTTCTAGCCAGGGCGATCATGCAAGAAACAGAAACAAAAAAAACTCCAGAATGGAAAGGAAGAAGTAAAACTATCTCTAGTCTCAGATGACAAGATCTGGTATACAGGAAAGTGGGAAACATTTTGATGATACAAAAGTTAGGAAAAAAATAACTTTTAAATATATTTGGAACAAGATTTTGTAACTATATCCATGTATATTGCTTCTACTCTTGAAGAGACTAAATGGCTAACCCTGTCCAGCTCAGAGTTATGGAAAAGCTTATTAAGGAATCTCATTCCAAATAAGTCAAAAAGTTAGTGTTACTGTCAGAGCATGTAATACATTCTTCATTTTCAACATAAAGATGATGTATATATATTTTATTAATAGAAAATCAGTTTCTCTTCCCCTATCTACTAAACATATTGAATACTATTTAAATATGTATTGAAAATATGTTTAAAGAGTATCAAAGTGCAGGATGTCAAATGACCAGCCTTCCTGGGCACCCACATAGTTCAGTCTGGCCCTGCCTACTCCCAAGGGAACAGACGATATTAGTCTGATAGGCCTGCTCCAGGTCCCTTTGGAGTGGACCATGAAAGACTCCATATGAACACGGGGCCTAGAGTAAGATCAGAAACAAGCCATCATCATGTGCTGCTGAAACTGGGTTCCTTGGGTAGATGAAGCTGAGAACCTGCCTGTCTCTCTATGAAGATCCTTTGAGGCACAAGGAAAGTCATGTAAGGGATAGGGCCATTCAGACACCACAGAGTTAGTAAAATAAAAGCTCCACACCAGCTAGTCATATCCACTGAATCTACGGAGCGCCCTGGTGGTGTGGGAATGCTTTGATTTGAAAGCTCTGACTAGTTTCTACTCTCTTCCTTAGAGCAGTGACTATGGCAGTGATCGTGTTGCTCTGGGTTTACTGGTGTATGTTGGCCTTGGCTTTAACAGATCTTCCCTGACTAACTCAGACAATTACATATCCTGACAAACTGCCTTAAAGCTTCCTGGAGTTCTTGAACTTTGCTTCTTGTTTGTGTTTCAGCCCTGCTCTTCTAACTCTAGCTTGCTTGACATGGGGCATTTTGGGCCTTTTGCAAATCTATCAGCACCTCCAAATGATGTCTTTCTAGACCAATTCTGAAATCCCATATAAAATAATGTGTTCATCAAAGCAGGAAATAAAGAAGCGGATGGAGAAAAGATGGTTTTTAAAAATTTTCTTAAATATGTGCAAGATTTTGTAGCTTCTCTATTCTCCTGAATCCCAGTAACATTAAAGAAAAATAAAAACAAAAACCAATGACTGTTGAGGTTTTTCTCAACTGTGCTATGAACGTTCCATTTTGGAAAGGTGTACGAAATAGACACATCTTAGTAAGTACTGTGTAAGTATTCCAGTGGATTGATTGCTCACAATAATTAGTTATCTCAGATACTTAAAAATGATTTTATTAATAATTAGGATTGCAGTTCTGATGGGAAAATGATAAACCTAGGGTAATAGACATAAGAGAGTTTCATAAGCAGGAACCCTTTAACAATTTCCCTGAAGAAAATGCTTGAGTATACTTTAGAAAGATTAGCGTGAGTCCATATCACCCTTCCTGAAATATTCGAGGATGCTCAGGCAACTCGGAGGAATCATATCTGAGCAGAGAGTGACTGAACAGTGGCACCCCACTTTTTTGTCTTCTAGATCAGCATAATTTTTTTTAAGTTTCCAATTTTTAAATTGGCCAAGTAAAGATGCTAAAAACAAAACAAAAGCTACCATCTATTTTCACCATTATTTCACAAAAAAGGGGATTTTAACACCAAAAAAAGTGGAAACAGTATAATTTTTAAAAACAGGAATATTTTAAACTAAATTTATGTGATATTATTAAAATCTGGTGAAAACTCCATCCCAGATGAGCCCAAGCCCACAGAGGGAAATGGGGAATCTTTGTAATAACACCCCAGGGGATTAAAACAAGAAGGACAAAGAAATAACCTATAGATTAAAAGCCATTAAAAGCAACTGAAAGACAAAGTCATTGCATAGAAGTGGATTTCAAAACAGAAGAATCAGGACAGTGCTTTCAACACTGTCAAGGTGAAAACACCTTTACAGGTATTGTCACAGCTGCATTCCACCTGTGTTATTTATTTAATGCTTTATTTAAATTGAGTCATTTACTTTTAAACATTTATTTAAAATGAAAGCCTTATAGAAATACCATAAATGGGAAGCCAGTATCCCTTGCCATAAAACGAAGCTAACACAGATGCTGGAAGGCCCTGAGCCTGCAGCCAACTCTCTGTTGAAAAGGGAGATCAGCAGGTGTTAGGGGTTCCGGTCACACCAGCACCAGAATGAAACTTTCTGTTTGATTTAACCTGAAGGGCAGAAAAAGAATTGAAGGGGATAATTTTCTCATTATGTAATTCAATGTCATTTTAAGCCACATCTATGTAACTGCCTAAAATAATTATCTGTACCAACTAATACTGTCTTGGTAGACAATTCATGGAATCAGAGGAATCCTCATATAATAATTAAGAGCACTGGCCAAAACAGCCTTCCTGAATTCAAATTCTGACCTTGCCATGTACCAGCTCATGACCCTGAGTAATTTACCTTCTGTGCCTAAGGTTTTCATCTACCAAGTGGGGAAAATAATACCCACTTCATAGGTTCATTGTGAAGATCAAATGAGTACAGCATATACAGTAAAACCCTTAGAACAGTAAACAGCACATATTAAGAGCTGAAAAATATTAGTTATTATTCTTACTACCCCATACTTTGGGAAACACCAAATTAGGATACTTGTCTAGGCCTATGTTAGACTGTATCAGGCATACAGTAATATAGCAACACATTTCTGGAAAGAACATATGGCTAGGGAATAAGAATGACAATTCTTTTGCTGATGGAAATTTAAATGAATAACTTACTACAAATGCATCTAAGGCAATTTACTGTTCACTTTGCTCATGTTTCCTTCCATGCCTCATTTACTTGACCAACAGCAAGTCTGAATGATATATTATTGCCTTTAGGGCATAGTACGCAATGCATTTGACACAAAAATGTCACACCACAGAGAAAGCATCTTAGGATCTTAACTGTAAGTCACTATTTAGGTAAACAAGGCTGCCCAAATATATTAGCTGTTAAATTATGAAATCAATGTCTCATCTATTTGGAGTAAACAATAGAATTAACATAGGATTTAATTGTCAGAGTGGCTACACATGTTATAATTTAATTCATGTTATGAAATACAGTAAGGGAGGACTTACTCATCAGTAAACAACCAAATAAATATGCTAACATCAAAAAGCAGTAGTTCTAGGGGGCTCCAAAGATGGATTAGTTGGTCCTGAACAAGAAAGACATATACTAACATATCTAAGCTGTTGCCTTTCATGTGTCTCATCCCTTTTGTCCCTGGAACTATATTTAGTACACAGAGAACAACAGCACTGCCAGGGCAGTCAAGTAGAAAGAGAGGGCATTAATTTAGTAGAAGCTGGTCAAGGTTAGGGCAGGAGATAGTGGACAAGTAAATATTTGGCTTATTGAACTACAAGATAAGGTTATATTGGAAATTTATGGCAATCTCTAGACCCTATATTGAGCCTATGTTGACGGTGGTCTCATTCAGAAAGATCTGGATTATAAAAATATCTGTCTTTCTCAGTCCTTGTCCATTCATTGTAGGATAGTTTCTTCCATCTCTGCCACAGGCTTCTTGGTAACATCTTTACTACTTCCCTTTCCTCTCCACTCAGTTCTGGCTCTTCCTTCCTCCAGCGTCTCAAGGTGTTCCTTTTTCTGCTGTTCCTTTTTGATGTCATGATCCTCCACTTTTCTTCAGACCTCTTCATTGCTAGGCTGCTTCTCCTCTGAGTGGGTGAGGTTACTATCCTTGCTTGCTCTGTTTTTTTCAGGCAGGACCCTCAGCTTTTCTATTGAATTGTGCATCACACACTAACTATTCTTTCTTGATGAATGTTGTCTGCCTTTTCCTGCTTTTCTACACACACACACACACACACACACACACACACACACTTGGATAATTCCTTCACTCTAGTTCTTTTTTTCTTTTTCCTTTGAGACAGAATCTCGCTCTCTCGCCCAGGCTGGAGTACAGTGGCGTGATCTCGGCTCACTGCAACCTCCGCCTCCTGGGTTCACGTGATTCCCCACCTCAGACTCCTGAGTAACTGGGATTATAGGTGCCCGTCACCAAACCCAGGTAATTTTTGTATTTTTAGTGGAGACAGGGTTTCACCATGTGAGTCAGGTTGGTCTCGAACTCCTGACCTTGTGATCTGCCTGCCTTGGCCTCCCAAAGTGCTGGGATTACAGGCATGAGCCACCGCGCCAGTGCCTTCACTCTACTTGTATTACGTCTATACGCAATAAAATGTTCCAGACTCTGACATGAATTACAGTCTACTCCGCTTACTTGGTAGGCCACATTGTACCTATTCCCTAGGACCTATTTCTCTTAGAGGCTTCGGTACTTGAGGATACCAAAAAGTGCAGAATAAACTCAGGGGCAATGCAATAAACTCTTTTTTCCCCTGTCTGTTACTGTGTTTGCACCGGTCTGGGTACCAAATCAAAATGAGTACCCAGAAGTGGAGCTTCCTAAACTTAACTAGTATTAGCAGTGGCTCCAGCTTTTAGTGAGTTCCACACTCTACCTATAAATGGCCTCTATGTTCTGGGGTAAATCAACTTTTCTGGATCTGTCCAATTACTTTATGGTGATCTGAATGGGTCATTTATGAAAGTAAGAAGTGTCCTAGAAATGTCACTTTGTCACCAAAATAGGGAGAAAAATCTCCTCATACATTCAGGAGGAGCTTGCAGTATGCTTGGCACTGTTGCACATGCTGGGGATGTGGGTGAACAAGCCAGACAAGGCCTTGCTATGGTGGGGCTATGACTTCCTATTGAAAGGCCAAGGTAAATGATTGCAGTCAACCCTGGTCAAGGAAATCAGGTTAAAACCACCTTAGAGAGGAGGAAAGGACCATTTCTTTGGTAGATAGGCCACCATGTTAACAAAGCTCCACCTCCCTCAACTAGGATACACATTTAAGAGCAGGCAGAAGGTTTTTCTCAACACACACACACACACACACACACCCCTAACCGAACCCAAAAGATAATGGGAATCATGTGTTCTGCTCTCATGTGCAAACCTATAATTTATGGAAAGATGGGAAAGAGAAAGTCCCTTAGGAGGCCTAGCCAAGTTCTGTGGTGAAAATTCAAGCGTACTCAAAGCTCAAAGCTCAGACTGGAAGAGGTGGGGGTGGAAAGGAGCAAGAAGCCACAGCAAAAATAACATGTCTTGGGGGCAGTCAGTTCTCTCCTTTCTCCCCATTTCCAATGCCATTCCTGGGCCAAGTTGCTCTTCTCCCTTCTTCCTGCCACCCCCAGCCCTTCTACATTCACACATTTTCCCTCTTATTATTCATTCTTTTTTTTTTTTTTTTGAGACAGAATCTCGCTGTGTCACCCAGGCTGGAATGCAGTGGCGCGATCTCAGCTCACCGCAACCTCCGTCTCCCGGGTTCAAGCGATTCTCCTGTCTCAGCCTCTTGAGTAGCTGGGGACTACGGGCGCCCACCACCACACCTGGCTAATTTTTTGTATTTTTAGTAGAGATGGGGTTTCGCCATGTTGCCCAGGCTGGTTTAGAACTCCCAAGCTCAGACAATCTGCCCGCCTTGGCCTCCCAAAGTGCTGAGATTACAGGTGTGAGCCACCGCACCCTGCTTATTCATTCATTTTTTAAGACTTGCAGATTGGCTTTAGTGCTCATAATTCTTGTCACGAGGTGATGTCAGAAGAATAAATTATAGGGCATCCTAGAAAACAGGTAGTTAACATCAAATGAGAATGTGTATTAATAAAACAAAACGGAGTTACCAGCAATTTTCAAATTATGGAAAGGAAATGGTTTCCTTAAATACATGACTGTGAATAATATATATTAGTAACTTAATACTAAAGAATAGAGCTGGGCGTGGTGGCTCACGCCTATAATCCCACCACTTTGGGAGGCCAAGGCGGGTGGATTGCTTGAGGTCAGGAGTTGGAGACTGACCTGGCCAACATGGCCCCATCTCTACTAAAAATACAAAAATTAGCTGGATGTGGTGGCATGCACCTGTAGTCCTAGCTACTCAGGAGGCTGAGGCATGAGAATTGTTTGAACCCGGATGGCGGAGGTTGCAGTGAGCCAAGATCGCACCACTGCCCTCCAGCCTGGGTGACAGAATGAGACTTGGTCTCAAAAAATAAAAAAACAAAAAAGCAAGAATATACTGTAAGACCTGACAACAGAAAAGGCCATCATTTAAGGGCTCAGTCGCTAGCAATATCATCTCTGATATTGAGTTTCAGTCTATATCATGATGGCTACATATTGTTATTTTTGCTTCTTCTGTTGGGCCATTGTCACTTAGCTTTATAGTATTGCTTTTGGAGGATACGATCACCAAAGCAAATCAACTACCATTTTCATTGTATTTTTTAAAAAATGCCAGCATAAGTAATTCTTGCTGGGCCATTTGAAAAAGCATTTTTATTATACTTTATTATTGGCTAATAAACTTTAATAAAATTTTAATACATATTTTATTAGTTTTCCTATCAGTAATGTGAAATAAATTATTATCCATGTCAGAAATGGAAAAATTGAGGCCACCGAAACTAAAAAAGATTAGTAGTGGTGGTGGATGTGAAATAAATGTCAAATTGCTCATGTAAGAAATACCCTTTGTAACATTTGAGATAGCTTCTAACATCACTCAAGGTGTTCTTGCTATCCAGGGATAGTTTTAACTGCTGGTCAGAATGAAAAACGGAGAGAAAGAATCTGTGGTCATGGGGGTGTGATAAAGCCTCATTACAGTTGTAAATCAAGTGAGTCTTGTTAAGGGACTTTGAATTGCAGCCCTCATAGGGCATTCACTATATGCCAAACACTCTTCTAAGCATTGTACATATTTGTAACTCACTTAACCTCACAACCTTGTGAGGTAGGTAGTTTATCCTCATTTTGCAGAAAAGGAAACTGAGGCATGATAAGTTTAAATACATTTCTCAAGGTCACATAGCAGGTAAGGGGTGCTGGCAAGATACAAACTCAAGCTGTCTGGCTCCAGACTCTCTGCCCACAACTATTATGCTAAACTGCTTTTCAGAGGCCATGCTGAAGTTAACCAATAGACCAGGGTTATTTAAAGATTTACTTGAAAGTCAATTGTTTACTTGAACTCGGGACCAAGCAGTCCTGAAGAAAAAAACCAAAGAGGTTTTCAGTTCGCAAATGCTCACTTACGCAATAACACAGTTTGAATGAACAGACAGCTCCTTTTGAGCTCATTCTTACCCTCACCACCTCTTCCTATAACTGATTCATTCATTCACCCCATATTTATGAGGCACTTTTTCTTGCCCAGGCACTGCTCCTGGGATTGGGGTCCAGGATGGATAAGATCAAGACTTACTTTCAAGGCTGAATCTTTCACTTATGGATTATTTTTAAAGGCTCTTGCAAGCATGCCTGAGAACGAAGTAACTCAGGTGACATTTTATTTGGGGAAGGCATAACACAGTCCTGGCAAGAAACATAAAATTGTACCCTCTTAGACTCCCTGGCCTTGAAACTGAGGACACCCTTCAAGGTGAGCCCCTCTAGAGCCTGGGTATGAGGGGCTGGTGATTTTCTCCTAACTGTATTCCTCTCCTCCCAGTTCAGAGGACTCTCAGCACACTCCTACCTAGAATGTGTGTCTTCTCTTCTACTTTTTTTTCAAATTCACTGCATCACAGTACATTGTACCTAGCACTTAACAGATACTGAAAAGGCTGTAAAATAGACTCCATAAGTCATACAGTGCCAGTACTTTCCTGTGGTGCTCATAATCATTTTTGTAAAGGGGATGATATTCTTTTTCTTATTGTGGTAAATGTACACAGCATACCATTTTAGGTGCATCATAATCATTTTTGATTGGTTACATTTCACAGATTGCATTTTAAAATACTATAGCTTCTCCTCCACTGTTAACCATTTCATGGGTAATAAAACTGCAGTTGAGACAATAAGCTGGTTTTCCTAACTCGCACGGCTGGCCATATCAGTTTCTCAGAAAGACTTCAACTTCTCTCCTATGCTGAGGTGATTTCAATCCTGTGGACTCCTTCCCTCTCCACCCTTGACAGATTCAGAAGCTAACTCCGAGGTCTGAAGTTTGCCTCCCTCATCCTAGGCAGCTGAATCAACTTCTCTCGCCACCCCTTTCATTATCCCATTCCATCCACCCCATTGCCATCGGTGGGGTGGAGACTTATTGCTTAAAGTGTGCTGAAGAAAAACCCAGAAGCAAGAAACTAGAATAACTTGCTCCTGTTAACAAAACAAACCAGAAAACACAGTAGGGGCCAAGACCTCACAGTCGCCGAGTTCCAAATCCTTCCTTATCCCAAGGAGACAGACTGCCTGCCTCGCTATTCTAAGCTCAGGCAATGTGGCTTAAGCAAACTCATAGAAGGAATTCAAGCCTCAAGATCCATTTTCAGCCTCCCCCAGCTACCCATGTGCCTTTTTATCCTTACTCCATCTTGCCCAGACAAACGTGAAAGCCTGTGTAAAGACCACTGCATGTCTCACTTTGAAAGGGCTTGAATACCCTCATGAACTAACTCCTGGCTCCAATCTTTGGTCTCATGGAGACAGAGAAAGCAGCAGCCAGTTGGAAAACAAAAAAAGGGTTGTTATCTCTATGTTAAATTAAACTCAGATTTACTTAATATCCCAGCCAACTTACGCCACAACTATTTTGGCCCTTTCTGCCACCCCAAAGCCTTTTGTGGCGAAAATGTACCATTGTGCTGCTGTTTGACACTGCGTGCCAGCAGGCCTCTGGGCCAGAGCCAAGGAACACCCTTCCTTCTTTGGGTTTTGGGGGAGCAGGGGAGGGCTGCTAATTCCTTTTGTGACCACTGACGAAAAGCTGAGTGGTCAACAATTTGTTAAATTATACACACACCTAAAATGTCAGCTGCATCAGAGATTTTTGCTATCTTTCGTGTGGCTGAAGAGAACCTTTAGGCTGATGGCAATTTTAGAAGTTGGGTTTTTTAACCATAAACTGGGGGATGGATGCTAGCAGAACTCCAGACACGCGGGATCTTGGGTAGCAGAGACTCATCTTTGATAAGTGTGTATGTCAATAATTCAAACCAATGGAAGGGGATAGGAATTAAAATTAGTCACAGTTATAAATACGTACACATACACATGCATGAGAGAGAGAGAGAGAGAGAGAGAGAAGCTCTACCTCAAAAGTCCTTTTTGGAATCACGCCAGCTCTAAATACAAAACCACGCACTGACACGGGTCAGTCAAAGCTACAGATACAGAATGTGCTAACCTGAAAATTTTGAAAAGCAAAACAAAACAAAAACAAAAAGCAAGGCCAGGTGCAGTGGCTCACATCTGTAATTCCAGTACTTTGGGAGGCCAAGGTGGGAGGATCACTTGAGCTCAGGAGTTTGAGACCAGCCTGGGAAACATAGCAAGACCTTGTCTCTACTAAAAATAAAAAAATTTAGCTGGGTGTGGTAGTGCACACCTGTAGTTTCAGCTACATGAGAGACTGAGGTGGGAGGATTGTTTGAGCCTGGGAAGTCGAGGCTGCAGAGAGCTGGGATCATGTACTGCATTCCAGCCTGGGTGACAGAGAGAGTCCTGGTCTTAAAAATAAACAAAAAAGCAAAAAGCAAATTTGCAGCATCATAAATCCATATCTAATTAGGCTGCATTCCCTTGTGGACTGCAATATATTCTGTGGGTTATCCAGTTCCTTTGTTCTAGCATCTTACTGTTTTTGATGACTACAGGTCATTGGTGTAGACAGAATGAAATATTTTGACCACCATGGCACCAGTTAAAACTGACCTGTAAATAATTTTAGGGGTTACAGTCTATTTGGGGGAAACTGGGCAGGAAGCTGGGCCTGACCGATATAATCCCAATATCTACAGAGTCTCTCCGAGCACTGGGTTTTTTGCTATGCATGGTGCTGGCACTCCAGGGCTAATGATGGGTGCATTTGCCCTTTTCTTTCCCCCTTTTGCCCTATTATTCCTGCCTTCCACCCAGTGGAAAGACATGGTAGTTTCAGAAATTGTGGTGGTTGGGGTGAAGGGTTTGCTTTGCTGCCAGGTAGATTTGATAGCAGTTTGCCTCCAGAAATAGAGAATGTGAGTGCTGGGAGAAAACAGTCCAATTTAGTGGTTCAGAGTGTGTGCCTATTTCTCTAACGAAGGGAGTCCTTCCACTGCAGGAGCAACTGTGCAGCTGGAAGTTCTCATTCTTCTTTCTTTTAATAAGTTTGAAACATTTCACACAAAATTGAACAAAAATAACAAAACAGGACTTGTGCTAGAACAGGATGGGTTTGCATCCCAGCTCCTCCACTTTAGCTGGATGACTTTGTGCAAGTAAATCTCACTGGTGAAATGTGGATAATAATAGTACCTGTTAATATAGGTATATTATATAGGGCTATTGTGTGGATTAAATGAGATAATCCATGTAGATTTAGGACAGGGTCTGGCCTAAAGTAAGTACTCAATAATAAAAGTGAGTAACATTTTTTGAGCATATAATAAAAGGGAGCTATTATTAATCTAATTATTTAGTACAACCTTCTCATTTTACAAAGAAAGATTTTTAAGCAGCAGAGGTATTTTGTGACTTGCTAAAGGATAAACTGTTGCTGTCATCCTGGGTCGTGGGTTTTCTGACCTCTCCCTCTCTCCTCTTGGCTAAGTGCTACAAAATGAGAGTGAAGCAGGCAGGCCCCTTGCCTTCCGTGAGACTGCACCATACCAAGCCAGGGATGGAGCACACAGGCCGAGGATCCTGGCCCTTTCAGCATATCTGCCTGTCTGCCAGATGATCAGTCCCTGTCCCCAGCAGGCAGTAGGCAGAGAAAAGAGAAAAAGGTGAAACTCAAATCAGTAGTTTTATTACCCGTGATTGCCTAGCCTACTTTCTCTCTGTGCCCTTGACCTCTGCTCTAACCAAGAATCCTTTCACAGTCTCTTTCCCCTGATTTCCTTTGTTGTTCAGCTCTAAAGCTTCCCTTGTGGTGCCCCATTCCCTTAATGTCCCTTATAGCCCAAGTTCTTAAATAGTTCCACCTCTTGCGAACCTCAGCTGCAATGGGCTCTCTGCTGTTAGCCCAAACACAAATGCCAACTCGCAGTTCACCAGATAACCTGACTGGTGCTGCTCGTCTTAGGAGGAAACCCACTAGGTGGCATATTATCTTCTGCACATTTTCACTGGCCAACTTTTGTTTACTGGGCATTATCTTAACGGCCACTGAATTGTAAGGTATTAAGATGACAATTTGTCTTTAAGAAAAATATAAAATCAGTATATTTAACTTGTTTTAATAAGCTGTCCTTCAGATCATATTTGTCAGAATGCTTAAAGCTGCTATTTCCTGACAAAAAGTTTAAATAGTTGACCTTTGGTAAATGGAAATCCAGCCATTTGTCAGTTAGAACTGAAGGTGCTGAGCCTACACTCAGCGACCTGGCTCGCATTCTAGGTTCCTTGCTGCACCCAGAAGCCTGGATACTTTGTGCAAACTGGCTGGGAGGCCCCAGAAAGCAGATACATGCAGAAAGACTTCCACAATTTCATCACTTCTCGAGGTCTATAAAAGCACAGAACAAGGGCCCTAGAGCTGGAAGGGGCTGTAAAGATTGTTTAATCCAATCCTCTTACTTCATGAATGAAGAAACTGAGGACTTGAGAAGTAAAGTAATACAGTTTCCATCCAAATACATGCCTGTGGTCCTCTTCCTGGGAAATGATACAGTTGCAAGACCAAAGTCAGAATAAAAGGTGACCCAAATGGGCTGTACTGTATGAAATTGTCATTTAAAGATGCCATACGTCTTTAACAGAGGTTAACAGGATGGAAAATAATCCCTACCAGGCTTAAGTTAAAAACTCATTTTTTAAAAAGAAAGAAACTCAGCTTTTACAAAGTGATGAGAAATGATAGGGATTGGGATATTTTCAGAGGTAAGCTGTGCCTCCACTTCTGACTAAGACTTAATGGAACAAATGCATTCAGGGAGATGCATGGAATTTAAACACAGTTCAACATCAGTTAATTCTAAGAGTAAAGGCCCTTCGGTCCAGCTCCCTTCCACCTCAATGTTAAAGGAAGCTAGAAAGCCAATTACATTCACAGCAGGGCCTCTCCCCTACTGCAAGGGAAGAATGTACTGCAAATTCTATGTGTGCTTTACAAGCTAGTAAAACTATAATTGCAGGTGGGAAGGAACATGGCGTCTCTTTGTTTCTGCCAACATTTCAGTCTGGTAAGCTGTCTCTGCAGCTGCAGAAAGAGTGTGGGCTCCATGGTTTTCTTTAAGCACAAAAATGTGTACTCCAGGATTCTACAAAATTTACAGAAAGACTGCTTTTTGTTAAAATTGAAAAGATGTCTGTGCATAGCCCACCAAAAGGTCATGCATTCTTCCAAGAAACAAGTGCTGAAGGTGCTTCCCTTTTTCAGCAAGCCAAAACCCACCTTCGGGTGCAAGCTCTGAAGACCTCTCTCAGCAAGGGCAAAGACAGGTGGCAAGGTTCAGAGGGTAGGTAGTACCACTCACTCAAGTGCGGGACTAGGGACAATACCCTGGCTCAAGAGGGTAGGGGCTGTCCAGGTGCAATTCCCCTGTGGAGCCACTGGGGAGGTCTGGTCTAGGACCATTCTGGAGGCAAGAGGAAATGAGGCTTTTCTGCATCCCCTACCAAGGTAATGCTCCATATGGTGATTGTATAGCTGCAGCTATAGCAGGTGTCTATGGCCTAGCTTCCCCTACAGAACATGAGGGGCAAAACTGGGACACACCAAGAATTACTTTTGTGGTGATGGTTGTCGTCTAGTGTCCACAGATGCAGCGTCTTGATGACGCCGAAGAAAGCTCCCAGTAGTCATTTATACAAGGTCCACACCTCACAACAACACTAATAGCAATACTCTACCCCGAGTAAATCGCCTGTCTCCTAAGCCCTTAAGTGTCAGGCAAAGTTCTAAGTGCTCTATGCATACTAACTCTAAGGCCTCACAACAACCTTTGGGGCAGGTACTATTATCCTCACTTCAGAGATGAAGTGCTTAAGGCACAAAGAGAAGTGACTTGCCCAAGGTCACCTAGTGTGTCTGGGGTGAGTTGGCATTTGAACATGGGCAGGCAGCCTCCAAAGCTCCAGTGTGCGACCGCTGCAGTGGCCAGCACCTCTGCAATGCCCAATTGTCGGATATCATCATCCCTTTGGAGACCTTTGCTCCAGGCAGAAACTCCATCCCATGTTCACCTCACACTGGCGTGCTGGCCTCCTAAAAGCTCCTGACAGCCATCTTAATTTTGATTTCTATTTAATTTTCCACCTCACAAAGCAATGCCAGGGAGAGGGAGTCTGGTGATACCTTTAGAATATGATTTATCAACCAACAGCTTAAGGGAATGCAGGGCTTCCTTGCTGCCACCTGACCTTTGTCTTCGGCCTTCCTAATGTTTGCATTGCTGCCCTGACCTTGCAAAGTGACCTGGAATAGCTTGGCTGTTTCCTTGTGTGTGTCCACTTTCAGAGCCCAGCTGTCAGCCTGTGCAAGTCTGTCCATTAGTATCTCAAGGGTTTGGGATGGGGTCTGCCGCCTTTTGAGGAGCACAATCTAACACTAACCTCCGAATTCCTTCTCGTAATTGAGCATTCATTAGTTTGACGGAACAAAAGCCGGCATTCTCCATTATAAAGCAGAGGTCAAAACTGGTGGCTGTGTTTTGTTTGGCCTGCAGAGTGTTTAAATATTGAGAAATTTCACATAAAAATACAGATTTCCGGCTTCTCTTGGAAAACGGGAAGAGCAGACAATTCTGGGGCTACTGAGTAACAGCTGCCCCCTTCAGATATGGAAGCTCTCTCTGGTTCATCTGCCCAACTTGAGTCTCCCCTTGGGCCTGCTTCAGGCACAGATGCCATTTGCCTGGTCTCTGCAGGAATCCCAGGCAACATAGCTCTATTCTAGAGCAGAATTCCCTCCTTTAAAACGTGAAATGGGCCAGGCGTGCTGGCTCACACCTGTAATCCCAGCACTTGGGAAGGTTGAGGCGGGCAAATCACTTGAGCCCAGGAGTTCGAGATCAGCCTGGGCAACATGGTGAAACCCCGTCTCTACCAAAAAACCCCACAAAAATTAGCCAGGCATGGTGGTGCAAGCCTGTAGTCCCAGCTATTCAGGGGGCTGAGGTGAGAGGATTGCTTGAGTCCAGCAATTCAAGGCCAGCCTGGGCAACATAAGGAGACCCCCATCTCTACAAAACATTTAAAAAATCAGCTGTGGCGTGGTGGCGTATGCCTATGGTTGCAGCTACCTGGGAGGCTGAGATGGGAGGATTGCTCGGGCTCAGGAAGTCAAAGCTGGAGCCAGCCATGATCACGCCCCTGCACTCCAGCCTGGGCAGCAGAGTGAGACCCTGTCTCAAAAAAATAAATAAAATAAAATAAAATTCCAGGAGCAAATGCGTTGATGGTCCACTAGGCTTTAGCCAGAAGTTCAAATAAAAGCCAAACAACAATATGAAGAGCTGCCCCTATCAGCCTTCTCTGTTTCCTCACAAAGATGGGTGTAATATTGTTGAAAAGCTGCAAGTTCCAAATATGGAGGGAATTGCAGGCCACTATCACATGGAGACAATGATGTCCACTAAGACACATGTGGCAGTGCTGTCTTCTGAGGTTGCCATGCATCCTGGTTACATTTCTGAATTGGGTGAAGTGCTGGAAACCTCCTCAGCCCTAAAACACCTGAATAGACGGTGCCTTCTGGTTATCCCTCTGGTCTCTTGAAGACCAACTATGGGTGTGGTGGGATGGCTAGTCCAAGGCATGAAGGGACGAAATCCCACTGGACATCACCATGTGGAATAGAATCATGAGCAGCTTTGACTACAAGTTCCTGGCACACAGACAGAGTGCAGGAGTTTGACCATAATCTGTAAGAATCACTAGTCCGTTTCTGAGAAAATATGCCCTTTCAATTTCAGGGGAAACATGGCTCCTGATACATAGTACATACTTAATAAATATTTGCTGAATGAATAAATGAATAGGGAGAAAACACCCAGTGAGGGGCCTGATGACAGAGTCGGGCTCATATTTCAGGTGCACAGGTGGGATGGAAAGATTTAAAACTCAATTCCTCGTTCTTTGCACCTCAAGGCACATCCCAGAATCTTTCATTTCTGAGGGAAGTGAAGCGATACCTTTTTACTCATTCTATGAATGTTTTGTTGAGACAATTTATCAGAATAATCCTGAAGCATGCGGACAATGTTAAGAAATGTCACAGTTGGCCGGGCATGGTGGCTCACACCTGTAATCCCAGCACTTTGGGAGGCCAAGGCGGGTGGATCACAAGGTCAAGAGATCAAGACCATCCTGGCCAATATGGTGAAACCCTGTATCTACTAAAAATACAAAAAAAATTAGCTGGGCATGGTGGCTCGTGCCTGTAATCTCAGCTGTTTAGGAGGCCGAGGCAGGAGAATCGCTTGAACCTGGAAGGAGGAGGTTGCAGTGAGCTGGGATTACGCCATTGCGCTCCAGCCTGGCAACAGAGCGAGATTCCATCTCAAAAAAAAAAAAAAAAAAAGTCACAGTTGGTAGTACAAATTTTCTTCAGCTTGCCCGCATGGAAGAAACACTGTAGATCAGATCATTAGAGTGGTTTAAGGCTACCAAGGCCTCAAAGTTCTCCTCCTAGTCCTCTCTCTCTGGCTCATGATTATGGGCCAAAATTTTAACTTACAGCCTCTAAGAAGCCTTCCCTGATGGCCAAGTTACTGGGTGTTCTGGTTACTATTACTGCAAAACAAATTACCCCAAAACCTAGTGGTGCAAAACAACCATTTTATTATGGGCTCACACATTTTGTCGGTCAGGACTCCAGGAAGGACACTATGGAGATGGTTTGTTTCTGCTCCCTAATATCTGCAGCCTCATCTATAGGCTCAGGTGAGAAGACTTGAAGGCTATAGCAGCTGGAATCATGTGGGGCTGTCTCCACTCATCTCTCTGGTGGCTGATGATTGCTGTCAGCTAAAACCACCACCATGAGGCCTGCTCATGTGGTTCTTCTATGAGGGCTAATCTGGACTTCCTTACAACACGGCCACTGGGTTGCCATGAGTGAGCATCTCCAGAGAGCACCAGGTTGGACCTATATTACCTTTTATGACTTGGCTTTGGCAATCACATGGCATCACTTCCACAGTCACAGGCCTGCCCAAATTCGGGGAGAAGGAACACAGATCCCACCACTGGATAGGAGGAGCAACAAAGTCACAGTGTAAGAAAAACATGTGGGATGGAAGATACTGTTGCGGCTATCTTTGCAAAATACAATCTGCCACACACTTGGTCAGATGTATTCCCCAAGTGCCCTAGGTTCAACTCCGCTGACTTAATGCCTATCTGCCTCTCTCATCAGACTGTGAGCTCAGTGAGGGAAGGGACTGTGGCTTAATCACCTTTGCCTCCTCTGTGGCTAGCTCAATGATTAGCACACAGAAAGCATTCAGTCAATACACACTTGTTGAATCAAACTGAATAGAAATGAAGAACCAGAAAGACTCCTGGGTCCCTTTCACGATGGCTGTTGGTGGCATAGGTTTCTCCCACTGGCAAGACCGATGCTAACCTTACTCTGTATCTTTAAGTAAATGTTCTTTGAAAACAGGCCCTCACTTCGTCAGTATTATGATTGCTCTTTTAAAATACGAAACAACAAAAACCCAACAACAACAACAGCACTCAGATGGCTGCATGCCAAAGGACTCCCAGGAGAGTGATTTCAGCACTGACTAAACACCATCCAACTCCACAGCTGCAGCCTCAACCGGTATTGCATTGTCTCTACCTGAGGGGCTAGAGTTGGCTCCTAGAATCCTTCTCACCTGGGCAACAGGGCTCTCTATCCACCACTCACAACACACAGTCATCTTTCTGATCTGGCTTCCACAAAAGGTAGTGACTTTGTCCTTAGCTCTGCACATTTTCTGCCACAGCCCATGCCGAGCTCCCCCGATCCTTCAATCATCTGTGGAATTTGGCTGTGGCGCCTGGGTCTGCAGAACAGAAAAGTCAGCTTGCATAAAGAACAATCTGCACCAGCACCTTGCTAATCACCTGCTTTAACCCACTCAGCTAACTGGTTCCATCATCAAAACATCAGAAAACTAGTAGTTGCGCTCAGTAGGTAGTAAAGACGTCAAGATTGAGAGTGAGGAGTCAGAAGACCCAGCTCCAGTCCTGGCACCTAGCAGCAGTTGTCACTCTTCCCTTTCCCCTCCCTGTACAACGTGAAACACCCTGGCAGACTGAGTGTGAGGCATGAACTGTTCGGCCCCCACTCAAGATACACCTGCTCTCCTGAGGAACAGGGCTTTTCCATTTGCTCCGCTGCCTGCCTATCAAAACTTCAAAGAATAACACTCAATTCCTCCCTCCGCCCCAGCAAGATCTTAGCCTGTGCATTCATTTTTTGAAAACCCACTTGTTTAAAAGGCATAATTTGCTCCCCAAATAACTTATGGTCCTCTTTCCTAGCTCATTAATTGGTTGGGAGAGATGTGGCTAAAATAGCTAACAGAGATTTAGTGATGTTTTAATGGAGGCCTCGTTCCCGTCTCGCCCCAGATTACATTCAGGGGTTTCTGAAGGCTGCAGCGGACACAAGCACTGGCCATGGAACAACACAGGCGAGCTGTCACGCTTTGTTTTTCTGCTTGTTAAATCCGAATGCTCCTAATTAGTTATCCTGGCCGCTAATGCCTGGGTGGACAATGGTGTAGGGATCAGGGCTGCTGAGAAGCTATGAATACAAGTTCCTTGGGCTCCTGAGGCTTGGGATTGGTGACTCGGTTGTGGGTACTGAGGCGCTGTGTTCCTGTGGGCTGTGGATTCAAAGATGTCAACCCCTGTGTGAATAAAGGTCATCACCTGTTACTTCTTTGGTGAAAGGGCAGCTGTGCTGGGTGCCCACTTAGGCGTGGCCTTTGTCTGCTGACTCTGTGAAGAGCGTCCATAGAGAAAAACGTTCTCTGATTATGGGTTTGCTTGGTGGGTCAGGGCCATGCACAATAACTCACATCACTTCCTTGAAGAAGAATTCAGTAAAGTATGTTGTTTAAAAGTGGCCTTGAAATGCCTTAAACATTGCCTTTTTGTGATCTTACCAGCTAGAAAACAGTTGAGGTAAGACCACCGTTTGATTTATTTCTTCAGGGGCCAATTCCAACAAATGTTGAGGTCACACGGATGACAATTCCTAAGCTCTGTGGGTATGCTGGACTACCAAAAATTTAACCGAAGCGTTAACTGTTCAGGATATGGAGTGAGTGTTCAGAAAGTTTGCAACACTAAACAACTCACCATTATTCTAACATAAGCAGAGATTTTTATTTTGTTTTAGAATTCTGTGCATTGTTATATTTCATAGTCAGCATTTCTAATTTTGTTTTGTTTAGCGACTGACGTTAAATTAACCAGTTTGCTTTGCTTTTTAGGGGAGAGAGAACCAGTGAGTTCACGATACCGTATATATGAACATATGTACATATACACCTTTGTCACCCATCCACCCACCCACCCATCCATCCATCCATCCATCCACTGAACATTTCTATGTTGCATAAGTTACATCAGTTGCTGAGTGTAAGTGTTTATTGCTTTAGTATTAAACAGTTTAGGCAGTGCTAGGCAATTCCAGAAAGGTAGTGTACATCTGGTCACTCCTCTCTCTTTTCACAGCTCTTGAGTGCTGTGTGTCCTCCCACCTGGCATCCTTCCCACTTCACAACTCTTTAGTAAGTACTCCAAATTCCAGACTTTCCTGTCCTTTTTCTTTCATTAAAACTTATCTGTTGAAATGTCTCCCCACCCCCAATATCATGCCATGTTTTCAAATGAATTTCTGCCAAAATAATAATTTATTTTTCTTGGGTAATATATTTCCTATTAACTACAATCTAAATGCCTTCACCTAAAGGTAGGGTCTCATTTGGAAATGTAGGGCCCAGGGAAGGCGAATAATGAGAAAATTAGCTCCTTAGGTTGTCTCACAAGAGGGGTGTGTGTGTGCGGGGGTGAGGTGGTGGGCAGTGGAGGGAGTAGGGTGGAGGGCCTGCTCTAACCAGCCACCTCACCCATGGGATCATCCAGTATCCTTTCTCATGAATCGCCACAAATAGAATCATTCAATGCTTAACTTACATATGCCCCCAAAGGTGAGTAATACCAGAAGAGTTAGTCATTAATATACATTTTAGGTTTTGTCACAAGAGCACAGGTAGCCAAAATTTAGAAGTCAAATCTGACCTTTTCTTTCAGCAAGTAGAAGGAACTTTAGAAGAAATCTCCTATCATTTACACAGTCCAAAGAATGACATATTAAACCAGACTTCTGATTTGCTCCTTAAGAACAACTAAGAACTCTTGACCATTTATTTATCTATACTAATGTATTCTACTGGTAAAATCTGGAACCTTTTCATCAGTGTTAAAAGCGCCAAGGGGATGTGAGTAAGGAGATGGTTTGTCACATACTTAACAGGGAAAGCAGATAGCCGACGCCGGAAGTTACAGCACTGAGAGTTACGGTACAACTCTCGCCATCTCAGGTGAGCATATCTTTTTATTGTATTCCTGTCTTAAAGCCTTGTCGTGGATTTGTGATAATGCTGGATAGACTGAAAATAACCAAACACAAATTCTATTCTATTTATTCTTCTCAAAGTAGCTAACCAAGGAAAAGCTCTTAAAAAGCAGTGCCTCAGTTTCCCCATTCAAAACATGCATCAATGTTAGTCCGTGCATTCACACATGCTGAGTTGTTGCCTTCTACATCCTTTACAAGGAAGCACTTCGTCAGTTCAAAAACCACCATGCATTCATACCTCCTGAAAGAAAATTTGTAAGATTTTATTTTTTAAAAAATGAACAGTACCTTCTGTCAGAGTTACATTCAAAGAGTATGGACTGAATATGTTTTTCTTTTTCCATTTTTTTTTTTTGAGACGGAGTCTCGCTCTGTCGCCCAGGCTGGAGTGTAGTGGCCAGATCTCAGCTCATTGCAAGCTCCGCCTCCTGGGTTCATGCCATTCTCCTGCCTCAGCCTCCCGAGTAGCTGGGACTACAGGCGCCCGCCACATCGCCCGGCTACTTTTTTGTATTTTTTGTTTGTTTTTTATTTTTTTGAGACGGAGTCTTGCTCTGTCGCCCGGGCTGGAGTGCAGTGGCCGGATCTCAGCTCACTGCAAGCTCCGCCTCCCGGGTTCAGGCCATTCTACCTTAGCCTCCCGAGTAACTGGGACTACAGGCGCCCGCCACCTCGCCCGGCTAATGTTTTGTATTTTTTAGTAGAGACGGGGTTTCACCGTGTTAGCCAGGATGGTCTCGATCTCCTGACCTCGTGATCCGCCCGTCTCGGCCTCCCAAAGTGCTGGGATTACAGGCTTGAGCCACTGCGCCCGGCCTTGAGTATGTTTTTCTAACAATATCTAGTTCGCAGAACAGAAATTCACCTGGAATTCTAAACGCAAGAAATAAGCAAAGGAAGGCCATGCTCCCTGGAGCTCTTAGGATTTGGAGAGCCTCTGCCCCTGTCCTGTGCTTCTTCCTCGGCCCTGCTACTAGGCCAGGTGTACCTGGCTCTATTTTACATGTTATGGCTAAATGCTACCAACTGACTGTAGTCAGATAATGACTATATACAACTACTACTTTTTCGATGTGCAAGTCATACCAGTGAGCAATTCAATCATTGGTGAAACAAACAGACAATTAGGGACTCAGTCTGAGCATTAATTTTGCCAATAATTGGTACTCAGTGAACAGTGAGCAGGTGACAACCCTTCCTGAACAACTGGAGGGAATCTCCTTTGCAAAGCAATTGTCAATCCTTGCTATTTCTTTCCTCACATCTAAATGTACAATAGTAAAGGAAAATGCATGCAAAGAGGACAGTAATTCAAATCATGAAAAGGGGGAAAACTGTCTTGAACGTAACAAAAGCAGCGGTAAGGCAGCTTGAAATCTTCAGCCAAATTGTTGAATTGAGTCTATCTGTGAAAATTTTAGGGATTGGTACTTATAAACATAAAACCAGACAGAGACAATAAGATTGCAATTTTTTTGGTACCAGAATTCTTTCAGCATCTTTAAGTATTATTAGTGCTTTGTGTACTATATTATTTTAAATTATCTCTAAATTATAAATCTCCTTTCACCATGTTTATTAAATTCTTACCTGTTTTTTTTTTTTTTTTCTTTTTGAAGAGGAAAATGGCTGTTTTGCTTTTTAAATAAAAGCTAATGGGAAAAATCAAATTAACTTAAGAGAAATCTTAAAGTAGACAGGAATCTGTGCATTTAAGAAGAATATCTGTCTTATTGTTTTTCTCTGATTCATAAGTCTTGAGTCACTTGCTTTAGTTTATTTTCCTTTCCCCTGCAAAATCTGAACATTAAAAGCCCCTTTTCTATAGTTACTTGATATGACAGACAGGTCTGCTTTTACAGAAACCTTTAGCAGTGAGGAGAAAAATCAAACAGGGGAAAATCATTTACTCTAAAACGCCTGACACTGACAATAAGTGGGATGATGAAGCAGTCCAGAAGAGGCCAAAATGGCCTAGGACGCCATAAGGCTGGTGGTTGGGTCAGTTAGGTTGGGTTTCCCAATACCACTACATGCCCTTTCACAAAGCAATGGTATTTTTTGTTCTTTCTCCTTGTGTCCCTTCCCTTACATATTTGCAAGAACAATTCAGATCTAGAAAACATGCTTGTTATTTACTCAGAAACCAAGGAAAGATGAAGCGGGGGATGCCCTTCAGTGCTGATAGCCAAGATGCAGACAGATCAAAAGCTAAATCCAATTTAACCCACCTCAGGCAGAAAAAGTAATCGAATTAAACTTCCTCTAAATATGATAAGTTTGGGGCTCTTAAAGCCAGGCACAAAGAACCAGGTTAGAGTGAGCTGTTAAGTAAATGGATGCATTGAGCTCTAGCTGCCCCGCCCACAGGGTGTTTGATAAGCTGTTGATTGCCTCGATCACTTTACTACCCAGGCTGACAACTGATTAAGCTGCTTATGGGGCTCCAGGGACTAATGGCTTGGCCACCAGGAATACCCCTGCCACTGATTTCAGTAAGCTGCTTGGCATGTATGGTTTGATTATTAAAGGAGGAAAAAAAGAAAAGGGGGTGGAGGGAAAGACAGCAGGGTATAGGAAAGCCTTAAAAGGCAGGCTGTATGATTCCAAATGGATACATTACTTTGACACCCTAAAATGAATATGGAATTACTCTGATTCTTTCTCTTCGTCAGATATCGAAACTCACGTTTGAAAGGCTCCTTCAAAGTGTACTCACTTTGGAGCCCACCTATTCTATTTTAAACCAGCTTTACAAGAATGTTCAGTGCCTTTAAACATACTTCTCAAACGATAGAGTCTGTGTCCTCAGGCACTATGATCAGGTAGACTCCAGAAAATAGATAAATGTATAACAAGTGTTTTCACCAATTCTTCCCCTTGAACAACAATTTTAAGTAAAAATATACCCCTTTCCACCCTCGCCAGCAGATCACTGCTGCTTGACTATGTAGTAAAGATCAGGCAGGACCGAAGAAGTTGGGAGAGCTGCTATGTGCAAATAGGTTTCAACTTGACACATAAATGGAAATGAAAACCTTAGTCTTTTCTTAGACCTCTCCAACTAAATGCTCTAACATCATGTCTGCCATTTAAATTTAAAATAACTTTCTGGCAGGGAGCAGAGGCTCACACCTGTAATCCCAGCTCTTTGGGAGGCTGAGGCAGGTGGATCACTTGAGTCAGAAGTTCGAAACCGGCCTGGCCAACATGGTGAAACCCTGTCTCTACTAAAAATGCAAAAATTAGATGGGCCTGGTGGCACACGCTTGTGATCACAGCTACACAGGAGGCTGAGGCACGAGAATTGCTTGAACTCAGGAGGCTGAGGTTGTAGTGAGCCAAGATCACACTACTGCACTCCATCCTGGGCAACAGAATGAGACTGTCAAATAACGAAATAACTAACTAACTAACTAACTAACTAACTAACTAACTAACTAAATAAATAACTTTCCTAGCTCTGGGGGGACAAAAAGAACACAAAATTCTTAAGTTATTAAATTAAAAGACACAAAAAATCCTTGAAAAGTAATTTAAAGTCAGAAAAATGACAAGTTATTATGAGTATGGTTTTTAAGTTGACCTAAATTCTTCTGGATAAAACAACCAGAGAGGAAAACAACAACGAAAGAACAGAATCACAGCAGTTTGAGATACACTGAAAGTTGTCACAATTATTATTATTAGTTAATGAACTCTTGAAATAATCATTATCTAGTGTCCAACAGTTCTTAGGAGTGAGTTGTTGATTTAAATGATTAACCAAAGCTTAACATATTTAGAATTTTGGGCTGAATACACAAGAGGCCAGTTTCTTCCTAGCTGCTAATCTGGTCAATCATTAAAAGTACAAGTGTGGCCAGGCGTGGTGGCTCACGCCTGTAATCCCAGCACTTTAGGAGGCTAAGGTGGGCAGATCACTTGAGGTCAGGAGTTTGAGACCAGCCTGGCCAACATGGTGAAACCCCATCTCTACTAAAAATACAAAAACTAGCCAGGTGTGGTGGCACATGCCTGTAATCCCAGCTACTCAGGAGGCTGAGGCAGGAGAATCGCTTGAACCCAGGAGGTGGAGGGTGCAGCGAGCCAAGATCACACCACTGCACTCCAGCCTGGGCGACCGAGCAAGACTCTGTCTCACAAACGAAAGAAAAAAAAAAAAAAGTACATGTGCTAATAAAAGTATAAAAGGATGATTTCAACTCTTACATGCTCTGTTATGTTTTACTAAACTTTAAAAGCCATTCAACTTTTTGGCTTGAGCACAAGTCAAGGGCTTAACACATTCAATGCCTTTTATATCTTTTCATACAAATTTTTAATTGGTAAAAGTCACACACCATAAAATTTACTCTTTTAAAGTAAACAGTTTAGTGGTTTTCAGAATATTCACAAGACTGTACAACCATCACTGCTGTCTAATTCCAGAACACTTTCATTAGCCTCCAAAGAAACTCTTTATCCATGAGCAGGCACTCCCCATTTCTTTGCTCTCCCCAGGTCCTGGCAACCACTAACGTACTTTCTGTCACAATGGATTTGCCTATTCTAAACATTTCATGTAAATAGAATCATACAGTATGTATTCTTTTCTGTCTGGCTTCTTTTACTTAGCATGATGTTTTCAAGAGTTATCCATGTTGCAGCATGCATCAGTACTTCACTTCTTTCTATGGCAGAATAATATTTTATTATACGGCTACAAAACATTTTGTTCATCCATTCATCAGCTGATGAACATCTGGGTTGTTTCCACTTTTTGGCTATTATGAATAATGCTGCTCTGAACATTTGTGTACAGGTTTTTCTGTGGACATATGTTTTCAACTGTCTTGAGTATATACCTAGGAGTAAAATTGTTGGGTCATATGGTAACTCTATGTTTAATTTTTTAACTGTTTCCAAAGTGGCTGACGTACTTTGCATCCCATCAGCAATGTATAAGAGCCCCAGTTTCTCTACATCCTTGCCAACATTTGTTATTGTCCTATATATCTTTTTATACTAAGTTTTCCCCCTATTCTGAATAAGAATTATCAGGGTTTGTGATGAAAACTACTCCAATGATGGCAAAGACCAAAGTCAACAAAGAGACTTCTCCAGGAAAACAACAAAAATGAAGCAGCCCCTCTGAGTGCTTACCTGCTGCAGGTCGGCGAGGGAATACAGGTGGATTTGTTGAAGGAGGTATTCTCTGGGGAAAATTCTGAAAACAAGGGCAGATAGACAAGTGAACTGTGGTGCTGCCAAAACACACATTTTTCTGATAAGTTTCAAAGTCTCAATCAAGAATTCCTTTCCTCTGTCCTCTCCACTTTCCACCTATACTTTTCCTCCTAAGCCTTCTGAGAAATATCTTTTTCTCAGATAATTTTCTTCCCAAAACAGACACCAGAATGGAGGTAAAAGTTTGATCTTTGACTTCTAATGTAATCTTAAGAGCTACAAGCACTGTGTAGTGGCCCAGGCCTGAGGACCAGAACATCAGGTTTCTTGTACCAGCTGTGTTCATAACAAGCTGTGTGATCTCTGCCAAGTCCTCAAATGCCCACCTGGCTTCAGCTTCTTCACGCAGAATGAGGGTGGTTTAATGTGATGTCTCTAAATATCTTTCTAGCTGTATTATTCTATTCTTCTACACAGAAGCTGATAATTACAATACAATGTGGTAATTGAAAATGATAAAGAGTTATGCATGGGGTACATATTTTTTGAGTAGTCTAACATGGTGGATTCCAACCCTGGCTGTCTATTAGAATCACTTGGAGACCTTTTCGAAAACAACAGGGTATATGCCTGGGTAGAGCTCATAAATCAGTGTTAAAGAAAACAAAAACTCTCTTAGTGATTAGTACAGTCAAGGTTTAGAACCACTGGCCTAATAATCTTGCTCATTGGGAAAATCATTATTCAGTCTTTCAATTAAGTATGCATTAGTTGCCAAATCCTAGATATTAAATCATTCATCCTTCCATCCATCCAGTATTGATTAAGCACATACTGCATATCGGGCACTGTATTAGACTACTGAAAACGGAGCAATGAACCAATTAGACGAAGTCCTGACTGGACGGAGGATTAGGGTAGGTGTATTCTAGTAAGGACCTCTCCTGGGAAGTAGGAAAGTCGCTGAAGAATTCTGCTGGAAAGCACTGTTTCACCCACAGGAATGAGACAAGTGACAAGGGCATTATATTCTGGGAAACTGAATGCAGTTCCTAAGGCTGGGCTCCCTTCAACTCTAATGGTTCAGGGCTGCACTTGTGACAGGAAGCCGAGCACAGGCCCAGCACAGCTGGGTAGGGCATAGGAAAAAGTACTCAATTCCTTCATGTAGGATTAGGTTGTCCACAGGAAGGCCCCTGTCATGGAAGGTAGACCATGGTCCCTGGAGGAACCATGAGATGTAATCAACCTCTATTTTCAAAAACACAAACACATGACAGAAATGATCAAGGGATGTCTTCCGAGATTCAAGGCCAGGAATTTCTGACTCCAAAGGCCTACATTCCTTCTAATTTCTTGGGGCTAGGGGTGGGGGAAGGAGGGAGGTAGGTTTGAGCTGACCATCTAATTTAGTAATATCATGCACGTCTCTTCTGGATGGATGTTTATTACTGTAGTTTAGGCCGGTAGCAGTATAGAGCACCGATGCTTTTTGAAGCAGGAAAGCCACACTGGTATGCCTCTGAAGGCAGCAGGGAGGGTGGAGAGACTACAGACAGGTGACAAAGCATGTGAGAGTCTGTTCTAGGGTAGACAAGGGGACAGTGAAAGGAATGAGTGGGTAGATGCCAGAGACTTTTTGGAAGAAGTGAGAACATTGGGAATAAGTGAAAGAGGAGAAGGGGGTCTAAGATGACTCTGAAGTATAGAGCCTGGGGATCAGAATGGTGATGCCATTGGCCAACGGAGGGTAGGCTTCCAAGGGAGGGAATAAAAAACTGAGCTTCCTATCTGCCGAATATCCAGTGCCTGTGTGGGGAACGACAAGCATGGATCTGGGCCTGAGATGTAGAAGACCCAGGGCACTTCTGATGGGAGCACAGAGCAGACAGCTGAAGCCATGGGAATGGAGGGAATGGAGTGAGGAAAAACCTGAATGGGAAGGTGGCTGAACCCAGATGAGGGTTGTTTGTTTTTACTTTGTTTACCTTACAATCTAGAACTATCTAAAAGTGTACTTGTAGTCTGCAATTTTCTCATTATATTTTGAAAAGTATGTTTTTGAAAATAACCAGAATGTTCACATATGCTTCCACAGTTTTTAACATTTCTCTGTATTTGTAAAATGTTCATACCTTCATACTCCTTATCTAGCTTCCCTTAATGCTTACATCTTACCCAACCATGGCATATTGATCAAAAATAAGAAATCAACATTATGCAAATTATAGACTTTATTCAGGTTTCACCCGTTGTTTCACTAATGTCCTTTTGCTGTTCCAAGATCCAAGGACCCAAACTTATCTGCAGGAAAGGAAAACTAGGGCAGTCTTTCAGTGGGACTCAACGGGAGCAGGGTATGACAATATGAGAGACAGAGGATGTTTAGGGGTGACTAAATGGAAGGAATAATCTTACTGAAAGGTAAATGCTTAATAATGAAATCCCTTAAATAAAGTAAAATGAAAGCAATGTGGCAGCAGTGCTAAGAAATGGAGTCCGGTAAGCAGGCTGCAAAATCATTTCAAGACTAGCTCCTGCCTCTTCTTCAGGTTTGTAGAAACATAGGTCATCTGGAGAAAGAGTTAAAAGGAAGATGAAATGATCTATGGCAGGGACAAATGCAGGAGAGCATATCTGTAATGTTTCGCTACTTAAAAATCCTTTCTGCTTTAAAATTCTAAAATTTTTATGATTAGGGATATACAGGATATCAGACTTATTTACAAATTTACAAACCAAATCATACTGGCATACCCTTCCTGGAGTAGTATGCCCAGTCGGTAATCATATAGTCAACAAGTACTTACTGAGTGTCTAAAATAAGGCATTGTGCTACGTGCCGGAGATGAATACTTCAATGAATACAACTGATGAACAACAAAGAGAATTTCCAATTTCTCCTTACTAGGCAGGGTCCTTCTTGCTTCCAAACACTATTCATTATTCTTCTTACAAAAATTAACCAACTTTGGTCACAATCATCTCTAATATTCCTTCAACATTATTTGTACAGTAAGCTAAAGTGGCTATGTATTTATTTAATGTTTCTTTGTGTATATATATTTCACATGTTTATTTTCTCTCTCCTTTTATATGAGATTCTAAGCCCCTCCAGAAACACCTCCTCTACTGTCTTCTCCATCACGCTTCAATGTCTAATACTATAATTTACATGAGGTCAGTCATAACAGACACAAAGAACTGGAAAATGCAATATATGCAGGAAAGATAAAGGAACCCAGCTTATTGTGTCTGGAGAAGATGTTGTGTCCAAGAGATTTAGTGGTGGCCATTAAAAATAAAGACTTTTAAGAGAGATAATGCCAATCATCTTTTTTTCCTCCCTGGAGGACGGGAGTTGTAGTATGAAAGCACTGAAGTCAAATATGGTAATATATTTCCTGAGAGGGAAGACCGGTAGGTATTAAAATGCATCTCTTATAGTAATGCTTTTTAATGTAAATGAAAGAAGAAAAAGGTTTTTTTGCAGCTGTTTAGAGCTAGAGACTCAGTCTTCTGCTTAGAGGAGGTAAGGGTTTCCAAGGCAGGGCCAGATAACTTACGCTCACTGCCATTTATTCCTCTTTCCCCTAAGGCAGACTGAATTTGCAAGACATTCTCTAAATATTTTCTTTAGGAAGACCAAACACAGGGAAACTCAGGGTAAATATGGACCTAAAAGCCAAGCTTGGGAAAGCGTGGGCTGCGGCAACTTCCCATCTGGCTGACTCCAAGGGCTTTCCTCTGCTGTGGCTGAGGTCCTACAAGTGGGTCTGACGGGAGTCCTTTAGGAAATGAATGGGAAAAGTAAAGATTCCCAGAGCCAGTTTGCCTTAAACTCTGATTAGTAGAAAGGGGTCTGAAAAACAGGACTAAGGAAGAGGAGTTGTCTTGGTGGGGGAAAGGGTAGCTCAGATGTTGGAACTCTCTTTGGAAGGCTCAAGCGGAGTCACCTGTGAGTCCAAGTGCGCGATTTGTGGGCCCCCAGCTTATAGGTTTTAGGTGAAGCCCTGAGAAAAAGTGACAGCCCCAGGGGACACATGCTGGGACATGAGAAAAGACTGGCTCCGGGTGAAACAGTACTATTAATATTTAGGAGTAGATAAACAGGAAGAGGACTGGGAAGGAGTAGGTTGACAGGGAGGAGAAAGAGCAGAAGAGCCAGCACCAGGGAAGCCAAGGAAGGAGATAATTTCATGAAGGAAGAAGGTGGTCAATGGCATCAACAGTAGTGGAGAGGTCAGATAACGTGAGGAAGACTCTCAGGAGGCCTGGAAAGTGCCTGCTGCCAAACAGGAATCCATCAGTGACCTCAGACAGGGTGGTTTCCGTGGAGGGGGAGGAAAGACTGGAGAGGGGTGAGGATTGTGGGTTACCCTTTTATGAAGTCAACTTTAAAGAAAAGGAGGGAAATCAGGCCACAGCTAAAGAAGGATGTAGGACTAAGAAAGGATTTTTTTACTCGGGATGCTGAGGCAGGAGAATGGCGTAAACCCAGGAGGCAGAGCTTGCAGCAGTGAGCTGAGATCTGGCCACTGCACTCCAGCCTGGGCGACAGAGCGAGACTCCGTCTCAAAAAAAAAAAAAAAAAAAAAAGGATTTTTTTTTTTTTTTAAACATAAGAGAGACTTGGGCATACTTAAACACTAACATTAAGAAGCTACTATAGAAACAAAAGCAGAAGACACAAAAGTAGAGATAATTGATGAAGCCTGATCTTCAAAAGGCCTAAAGGAAATGGGATGTGGACCCAGCTGGAAGCTCTTTCAAACACATTTGCACATGTGTATGTGCATGCAGGAAAACATACACACACACACACTCCCCACCATGGTGCGCGCGCGCGCGCGCACACACACACACACACACACACACACACACAGACACTCCCCACACACAGTATTTTATTAACTGAAATGGTTCAAGTTGTTACTAAAATGTTATATAAAAAAGATTAATAATTACTTAAAGGGGCACAGCGGCTCACACCTGTAATCCCAGCACTTTGGGAGGGTAAGGTGGGAGGATCACTTGAGCTCAGAAGTTTGGGACCAGACTGGGCAACATACCAAGACCCCATCTCTACAAAAAATACAAAAATTAGCTGAGGGTCCAGGAGCAGTGGCTCACGTCTGTAATCCCAGAACTTTGGGAGGCCAAGGCGGGCTGATCATCAGAGGATGGGAGTTCGAGACCAGTCTGATTAACATGGAAAAACCCCATCTCTACTAAAAATACAAAAAAATTAGCTGGGCATGGTTGTGCATGCCTATAATCCCAGCTACTCAGGAGACTGAGGCAGGAGAATCGCTTGAACCCAGGAGGTGGAGGTTGTGGTGAGCCGAGATCGCGCCATTGCACTCCAGCCTGGGCAATAAGAATGAAACTCCGTCTCAAAAAAAAGAATAAAATAAAATAAAAATAAAAATAAATAAAAATAAAATAAAATAAATTAGCTGGGGGTAGCGGTGAATGCCTGTGGTCCCAACTACTCAAGAGGCTGCAGGAGGAGGATCAATTGAGCCCTGGAGGTTGAGGCTGCAGGGAGCCATGATCATGCTACTGCACAGAGCCAAAGAATAAATGAGATAAGAAGAGTCAACTCCACACTTCACTCACCAAAGGAAACGGTGTCACTAGCAGATAGCACTACCGAATTTCCTGGTAGCAAAAAACATTGAAGAAACGTGCTAGAAGATCATGAAAACCAACTAGCACGATTGCTTCTAGTGCTAACATTTTCTATTTTATCATCTTCAGAATCGCCTGACACACTGGGAAGGTAACTTAGGCTTCATTTATAGATTGCTCTAATGAGAAAGGTGAGAAAAGATGAAAATTAAAAAGGAAAAAGGTCATATATGATTCAGAGCCTTTATATGATGTAGCTGGTACTTGGGGTTAAAAATGCAGAGATAATTGCCTATGAAATCAAAGGCAGTAATCTTAACAAAAAGGTAGAAGGGGCTCATTCCATTTTGTTCCATGACATTAAGTCAAATAAATCAAGACTCATTTAACTTGATTAATTTCTGAAAAGTTCAACTCAGCTCCCACCAAGCCCCAGTGCTCACAAGAAAAAAGGGATTGGGTCAGGCTCTGAAGTAGGCAGACCCTTTGCAAGGTTCTGATAGATTTGATAATATTACCATTTTCCTGAAGCTCAGTTCTTAGAGATGCACAAATGGCATTTAAAGACTCAATGATTAAAATGGGGGAAAAATTTTCAATGGAAATATCTTAGACAGGCTTTAAAGAAAAGACCCACAACACACACACACGTAAAATTAAAATGATAGCACAACACCAAAAGCAAACTCCACAATTTGATTCCAAATGATAAGGGTCTAAATAAAGAATATGGATAAGATGCATAAGGAATAATTTTAAAAGGAAAACCATTTATTCACGTAGTTTTACTGTCTTCCAAGAATATGTGCTCCAGGGTAGGTAATTTGTATTAAGTCGAGACGGCCAGTGTCTTTCCTTTGGAGGGCACATATACCCACACCGAAATCAGCAAAAAGCACTACGAAGCATCCCCAGGGAGATGCAATTTGGTGTTCTTGATATAAGCTGCAAACTCTTCCTGAAATAGTTACATTAGGCTGGATGTGGACAGGACTTGTATGTCCAGCCATACTCTGAGCTAATGGAAAAACAATTTTAAATCAAAGGCACATATTTCGATAGCAGCCCATGTGAAAGAAACAAGCTTCAATCACTTTTCTAGGTACCTCATTTTGCTAATCTCATTGGCTGAAAAAATGGCAAGATTGCACCAGATATTATATCTTGGCAGGTAGTTACAGGAAATAAGGGTCTATTTTACCTGCTCATTCAGAAATCGTACTTAGGTTTCTTAGCAACAATCTAAAGCCTCGAGCAGAAATATTTGGGATGTAATTTTAATTGTGATTATTGTGGCATCTGATTATAAAAATGATAGATTATATCATAGCTGTTATATACCTAGCTCAAATTCTTAAGGTGTTTAACAGTTGCAAGAATATAACACTTGTCCTGCAATGAGTTTTATTTTTGTTTTCTCTTAGAAAATTATTTTAGAGGCTGGGCACGGTGGTTCACATCTGTAATCCCAGCACTTTGGGAGGCCAAGGTAGGTGGATCACCTGAGGTCAGGAGTTCGAGACCATTCTGGCAAACATGGTGAAACTCCATCTCTTCTAAAAATACAAAAGAAAAAAATTAGCTGGGTATGGTGGCTCACACCTGTAATCACAGCTGCTAGGGAGGCTGAGGCAGGAGAATCACTTGAACCCAGGAGGTGGAGGTTGCAGTGAGCCAAGATTGCACCATTGCACTCCAGCCCAGGTGACTAAGTGAGACTTCGTCTCAAAAAAAAAAAAAAGGAAAAAAAAGAAAATGATTTTAGAGAATTTATATATTTCATTGAATCTCAGAATAAGAGAAAATAACATCCTGGCTTTTTGAAAGATCTCTGAGTAAATAAAGAGCTATGAATGTATGCAGATTAGTAGAATTAACATATAACTTTCCAGAGTTCCTTTTGAAAGTTTTCAAATCTATTTAGTCGTGAATGACACTGCAGACAGTCTGTAGCACCCTTTTACAGTACTGATACTGGTATATACATAATTTGCTGAATTAGATCTCTGGAGAAAAAGAAGGAAGAGGGAGGAGCTATTAGGATATCAGGAAGATAGATGACTCGAAAACCACACTTTTAGAAGTCATCTAATGGAAAAGAATTCTTGAAGCAGAATGAGAAGAATGGTTGCTATCAAAACTACCAAAATGACCTCCTTTATTTCTGAGTCCTGATAGATTCTGCAGCTAATCTGGTAAGGCTAAGGCCCCAGCTGCAGCTGATGAAATTTTTAACTAGCTAACTGGAAAAGTAGCCACAAAAGTCTGAGTAACCTTAAATCTTACAGAAAACATCAAGAGTTGTTTTCATTTACTGAGCTTAAAGAAGTGTTATCAGCAAGTTTGAAGAGCTAATACTTACTGGTCTTTAATGAGACTAATTTAGTGCTAATATGTTTGCTAAAATAGACTTATTCTTCTAAAATTCAGTAGTAACCAGACTTTGCACATTTCAGTCTCAGATTTTGCTTGCAAGATATTCCTCATATGCAGCTCAGAGACATTGCAACTCCAGTCTGTGTAGATTGTGCTTTTAGAGTTAGGCTGCCCTGGTCAGGCAGGGTGGCTCATGCTTGTAATCCCAGCACTTTGGGAGGCTGAGGCAGAGGATCCCTTAAACCCAGGAGATTGAGAGGAGCCCTAGCAACACAGTGAGACCCTGTCTCTACAAAAATAAAAAATAAAAAAATTAGGTGGGCATGGTGGCACACACCTGTAGTCCCAGCTCTCAAGAAGCTGAAGTAGGATTGTTTGAGCTTGGGAGGTCAAGGCTGCAGTGAGCTGTGGTCATATCACGGCACTGAGCAACAGTGATACCTTGTCTCAAAAAGAAAAAAGAAAAAAAAAAAGAAAATTCTGCCCTAAGAGACATGTTCTTAATAAACTGCCCTCCCAGATCAAGTGTATTTGATTTATAACAGCATGCAATCTTTTCTCTCTGTATTAGATAATCCTTCTACCTAATATATTTGACTTTTTAGGGGGTGAGGGGAGAAGAGGGGCTGTTGATATGAAGTGATTCTACCAGCTCATTTAGTATTAGATTGCTCATGCAATCTTTTGTTGAGTACACTGAATAATCCCCACCTACTTCTTCCAAGATCAATGACATGTAGGTATGCCCACATATCAAAACACCATTTTCACTCATTTCATGATGTTTAGACAAATATTTACCAGCATAAAAAAGATGTTCACAATATACTAAGTGAAATGGTTAAGGATAGTATGTACAGTATATACTTTCAGTCCTGGGTGTGGTGGCTCACACCTGTAATCCCAGCACTTTGGGAGGCTGAGGTGGGCAGATCACAAGGTCAGGAGATTGAGACCATCCTGGCTAACATGGTGAAACCCCATCTCTACTAAAAATACAAAAAATTAGCCAGGTGTGGTGGCGGGCACCTGTAGTCCCAGCTACTCCGGAGGCTGAGGCAGGAGAATGGCATGAACCTGGGAGGCGGAGCTTGCAGTGAGCCGAGATCGAGCCATTGCACTGCAGCCTGGGTGGCAGAGTGAGACTCCATTACAAACAAACAAACAAACAAACAAATAAAAACAGCTTTCATGGGGAAAAATCATCTGCAGAGGAAAAGGTCTGGGAGGATATGCATCAAAGTGGTAGGATATGGGTGGCTTTCTTATTTTTGTTTTCTATGATGAACAGTATTCTTTTGTAATAAGAGAAAAAATAAGTTTGGCCAAATTGGGCAGAATCTTCATTCATTTAATTAATTTATTCAACAAGTATTTATTAGCCCCCACGATATGTATAGCTCTAAGCAGTGAATATAACAGATAAAAAGTCATGACCTTTTGTAGCTTACATCTAGTAGAAAGGGCAGAGCCAGTGCATGTGGCTGCATAGTTTGAACAAAGCAAAACATCTACATTCACACCTGATGGCCTAAGAGACGGAGACAGACAAAATAAAATATCAGGTTTTATGGTAATAAGTAAGCAGAGAAAGAAGACAGAAGGCATGTGTGGTGGACAGTGGGGTGCAAACAGACACTGTGTTGCCATTTAAAACAGAGTGGTCAGGGATGCTTCATTAAGTCATGGCTGCTCAAAGACCTAAAAGAGTTAGGAAGCAAGCTTGGTTTCACACTGAGAAACAAACCGATAAAAAAAAGAAAAAGGAAAAAAAAAAAGGAAGCAATCTCAGCAGTTACAGAGGGAATGGAAAAGCAAGGATGGAAACTCAGGTAGCAGCCAGCCTGGTATGCCCAAGGACCAACAGAAAGGCCAGTGTGACTGGAACAAAGTGAATGAGGGGAAAGTAGTGGGCGATGAGGCAGAGAGGTAATGGGAGATGAGACCAGGTACGCCCTGGGCTTTCACTTGAAGCGAGAGGTGAAACTATTCATTTGGGCCAGGAGTGACATCATCTAATTTATATATTAGCTATAGTCTTAAGAACAGACTGAAGGGGGCTAAGGGTGGTGCAGGAGACCAGTTACTGGAATAATTCAGGCGAAAGGTGATGGTGGACCCCACCTGCAGCAGTGCAAGTGGTGAAAAGTGGATAGATTTTGAAGCTGAAGCTGACAGGGTTTGCTGACTGGATGTGGAATATGAGAGGTGTTTGGTTTGAATCACTGGATGGACAGAGATGCCATGAAGCAAGATGGGAAATACTGCAGGAGGAGTGGTTTGCAATGTGAGTGGGGGTGGATGGGAATACTAGGAGCTCAGTTTTGGACATATTAAGGTTAAGACGTTATTAGACGGCCACAGAGCATTCCAACCTTTGGACTTAGCCTCAGCTATAGTGAACTCACTAGAAAGACAGTTTTTTTCTGGCGTAACAAGGGAAGGAGGGAGAAGGCAGTCTTGGTAAATCAAGTGACATTTATGGAGACTGGTCTAAGAGCAGAGTAAGCTGCTAAATTTTGCTTGAAGGAAGAGGAAGCAACAAGTCTGTCAGGACACACACACACACACACACACACACACACCCCCACCCCACACATTTTTTTTCTGGTATTCATCAGGACAGTGTTAATAAAAATGGCAATCTTTATAATAGAAATTTCTCACCATTCAGTAAAACTGATATTTCAGTGGGAACTCCTGCTGGATATAATCATAATTTCAAATAAAATGTGAGACCAAAGACAGGAAGAGATGGCTTAGAAGAATCACTTTGGGTATTCTCTTGAGACTCTCAAGCCAAGCCATTAAATTGCTTCGGAATGGTCTAAGTCAAGGACTTAACCTGACAAACACGTAGGAGCAAATGCTCCCTGAGAACACAATTCTGTCCTAAGCAACCAGGGAAAGAGGCCTAATATTGCCTACTGCCCTTAACTAGTGCTGGAGAGAGATGAGTTTTACATTTATACCATAATGGGTTGTGGATTTGTCAGGCACCCCAAGCCCCCCAATCACATTTTTGATGATTGAGAATGGGAAATACTGAAGCATCCACATAAATTTCCCTGGACTGGATTTCACTTCAGCACTCAGAAGAGAAAATATGACTTACACTGGGATTTCTGAAAAGCTAGTCCAAACAGCTGGTGTCAGTCTGGTGATGTTTTTAGCAGTCCAAAGAAAAATTTTAGAGAAAAAAAATGTAGAACAATTTCTTTTTTTTTTTTTTTTTTGAGACGGAGTCTCGCTCTGTCGCCCAGGCTGGAGTGCAGTGGCCGGATCTCAGCTCACTGCAAGTTCCACCTCCCGGGTTTACGCCATCCTCCTGCCTCAGCCTCCCGAGTAGCTGGGACTACAGGTGCCCGCCAACTCGCCCGGCTAGTTTTTTGTATTTTTTAGTAGAGACGGGGTTTCGCTGTGTTAGCCAGGATGGTCTCGATCTTCTGACCTCGTGATCCGCCCATCTCGGCCTCCCAAAGTGCTGGGATTACAGGCTTGAGCCACCGCGCCCGGCCAGAACAATTTCTAAATCTACTTGATTTTAAAAAGCTGTTTGATTTCTAAAGCAGTTTGCCTATTTTTTTTTCTAGTATTACTATGTTCTTATGTGAAATGATGGTGAGAAATAGAGGGTCATGTTTTTAGTTCTGTTTTGGCTAAAGATATTGATAAGGCAATCCTATAGTTATCTTCACATTTTTGTTTTAAGTTGACAGGTCTGGGACACAGGAAGGTCTGGCAAATGCTGACCTGGAGTAAATGCATTTGCTGGCACTAACCCAATTGTCATGCCTGGTTCTCCACGGCTGATCAAGCTTGCCACGAGCACAGGAGTGGCTGTCTCAGCAATCCGCCTCCCTGTTCAAGGGACACCACTGTCTGCCACCTCCCTGCCTTCCTTTACACTCTCAGAGTGTAGCATCTTAGAGTCATCGTTCCATTCCTTCCTTCCCTCCCTCCATCCCTCCCTTCCTTCTTTCCTACTTTTTTTGATGTTGTCTCACTCTGTTGCCAGGCTGGAGTACAGTGGCGCTATCTTGGTGCACTGCAACCTCCGCCTCCTGGGTTCAAGTGATTCTCCTGCTTCAGCCTCCTGAGTACCTGGGATTACAGGCACGCGCCACCACACCCAGCTAATTTTTGTATTTTCAGTAGAGATGGGGTTTCATCATGTTAGCCAGGACGGTCTCAATCTCTTGACCTTGCAATCTGCCTGCCTCAGTTTTCCAAAGTGCTAGGATTACAGGTGTGAGCCATCGCACCTGGCCTCTCTTCTTTTTAAAAAATTATTATTAAATATTTTTAACTGACATATGACTATATGTATTGATAGGGTATGATGTACTATTTCAATACATTATACAATGTATAATAAATCAGGGTAATTAGCACATCTATCATCTCAAATGTTTATCATTTCTTTATGGCAGGAACATTCAAATGTACTCTTCTAGCTATTTGAAAATATACAACAAATTATTGTTAACTATATTCACCCTACAGTGCTACAGAATGCCAGAACCTATTTCTCTAACTGTAATTTGTATTTGTTAACCAACCTCTCCTTAACCCTCTCATCCCTCTACCGTTCCCCACCTTTAGTGACCACTGTTCTACTCTCTACTTCTATGTGATCCACTTTTTGAGTTCCTGCATATGAGTGAGAACATGGAGTATTTGTCTCTCTGTGCTTGGCTTATTTCACTTAACATAACATTGTCTAGGCTCATCCATATTGCTGCGAATGACAGGATTTCACTCTTTTTTATGGCTGAATGGTACTTCATTGTGTATATTTACCACATTTTCTTTGTCCATTTGATGGACACTTCCACAGTGAATAGTGGGATCCCCACAAACAGGAGGATGCAGATATCCATTTGACATAATGATTTCCTTTTTTGGGGCTATACACCCAGTAATAGGATTGCTGGATCATATGGTAGCTCTATTTCTAGTTTTTTGAGGAAGCTCCATGCTGTTTTCCATAGAGTCTGTGCTAATTTACATTCACACCAACAGTTTATAAGAATTCCCTTAGCCGGGCGCGGTGGCTCACGCCTGTAATCCCAGCACTTTGGGAGGCCGAGGCGGGCGGATCACTAGGTCAGGAGATCGAGACCACGGTGAAACCCCGTCTCTACTAAAATACAAAAAATTAGTCGGGCGCGGTGGTGGGTGCCTGTAGTCCCAGCTACTCAGGAGGCTGAGGCAGGAGAATGGCGTGAACCCAGGAGGCGGAGCTTTCAGTGAGCCGGAGATCACGCCACTGCACTCCAGCCTGGGGGACAGAGCAAGGCTCCATCTCAAAAAAAAAAAAAAAAAAAAGTTCTCTTTTCTCCACATCCTTGCTGGTGGTTGTTATTTTCTGTCTTTTTGATAGTAGCCATTCTAACTGGGGTGAGATGGTATCTCCTTGTGGTTTTGATTTGCATTTCCCTGATGCTTAGTGATGCTTTCTCTTCTTTCTAAATATCAACTGTCCCACCTATCTAAAAGGGCTGCTGTAAAGAACAAATAATACATTTAAGGGGAAGTACTTTGTGATTAATGAAATCATAATTATCTTTATATACAGTAAACTATTCTACACATAATTACGATTATTAACAAGCTTTTATTGCACCGCTAGCATGTGTGGTCTTCTATTTTAGGTTTCGAGGACAATTGTGGCCTTTAAGGGCCTTCTGATCTAGCCAGCAAGAGAGGATATATACATACGGAGATGAAAACCATCCAAGCCCTTAAGTGCCAAATGTGTGGTCCAGATGATCACTGCTGGAAGAGACCAGAGAAGGGATCAGCTACTGAGGACAGGTGGGAAGAGGCAGCACTTGAGTTGGCTTTAAAGTAAGGAAAGCCAAGTCAAGTCGAGTCGAGAGGACTGGGAGGCAGCTGGTGTCAAGGAAATGAGTATGTCACTTTGGCTGGGCTGGGGTGGCTGTGGTCCATCAGGAACACAGTGGAAGATTCTGGCTCGTGGTGTGGTCCACATAGGAACCATGTGGATGTCAAAGTTGTGCATGTAGGTCAGGGTCAGATGACAGAGAACCTTGAAAACCCATCCAAGAGTGTTGCTTTATCCTGTAGGTAGCTGAACTACTCACTGTCTAATAAGACCATTTTACAGTAGCACCTATGTTAGAGGGACTGAGGAGGGGTGCCATGGGGCGGGGGGTAGGATCCCCAGTTAGAAAATTATTAAAATAAAAAAAAAGAAAAAAAGAAAATTATTAAAATAGCTGGGCGTGGTGGCTCATGCCTGTAATCCCAGTACTTTAGGAGGTGGAGGCAGGAGGATCACCTGAGGTCAGGGGTTTGAGACCAGCCTGACCAACATGGAGAAACTCCATCTCTACAAAAAATACAACATTTGGCCGGGCGCGGTGGCTCAAGCCTGTAATCCCAGCACTTTGGGAGGCCGAGACGGGCGGATCACGAGGTCAGGGGATCGAGACCATCCTGGCTAACACGGTGAAACCCCGTCTCTACTAAAAAATACAAAAAACTAGCCGGGCGTGGTGGCGGGCGCCTGTAGTCCCAGCTACTCAGGAGGCTGAGGCAGGAGAATGGTGTGAACCCGGGAGGCGGAGCTTGCAGTGAGCTGAGAACCGGCCACTGCACTCCAGCCTGGGTGACAGAGCAAGACTCCGTCTCAAAAAAAAAAAAAAACAAAAAACAAAATTAGCTGGGTGTGGTGGCACATGCCTGTAATCCCAGCTACCTGGGAGGCTGAGGCAGGAGAATTGCTTGAACCCAGGAGGCAGAGGTTGCAGTGAGTCGAGATGGCACCACTACACTCCAGCCTGGACGACAAGAGTGAAACTCCGTCTCACACACATACACACATAAAAGAAGAGAAAATTACTGAAATAAGGTGATGAGAGTAGAGACCAGGGGGATGGCAATGGGAATGAAAAATAAGGGAAGAATTTGACTGGCTCTTAGAGAACCTTAAAGCAAAACATTTGAACTATGTCAAGGTTCAAACTAGGGGAAAATAAGGCAATAATGCCATGATTAACTGAAACACACCTGACCACATGGATACATACACACACACACATATATATTTTGAAGTCGAGTCTTGCTCTGTCTCCCAGGCTGGAGTGCAGTGGCGCAATCTTGGCTCACTGCAACCTCTGCCTCCCAGGTTCGAGCGATTCTCCTGCCTCAGCCTCCCGAGTAGCTGGGATTACAGGTGCATGCCACCACGCCCTGCTAATTTTTGTATTTTTAGTAGAGACGAGTTTCACCATGTTGGCCAGGCTGGTCTTGAACTCCTGGCCTCAGGTGATCCACCCACCTCGGCCTCCCAAAGTGCTGGGATTACAAGTGTGAGCTGCTGCGCCTGGCCCATATGGATATATTTTTCAGGGAAAAAATAATTTCAGTTTGAAGTGGGGATGTCCAGTAGGCAGTTGGACATAACAAACTAGTGAGTGATCTCCTCAAGGAAGAGTGCTGGGCCAAACGCTGTCACCTTATAGTCAGTGTCGATTTACAGAGGGACCATGACTTTGTCCCTGCAGATGACAACAAAGTGCCCTGAGAAGGCCCGGTGTGGCAGCTCATGCCTGTAATCCCAACACTTGGGGACGCCGAGGCAGGTGGATCACTTGAGGTCAGGAGTTCGAGACCAGCCTGGTCAACATGGTGAAACCCTGTCTCTACTAAAAATACAAAAATTAGCCAGGTGTGGTGGCGCATGCCTATAATCCCAGCTACTCAGGAGGCTGAGGCAGGAGAATCGCTTGAACCTGGGGGGTGGAGGTCGCAGTGAGCTGAGATCGTAGCACTGCACTCCAGCCTGGGTGATGGAGAGAGACTCTGTCTCAAAAACAAAACAAAACAAACAAACAAAGAAAAAAAACAACAACAAAAAATCAAGTGCCCTGAGGAAAGGGTACCTTCTGCCAGCTCACATAAAAGTTGCCACACTGGCTCCTGTCAAGGCTGGAGGATTATGCAGAAGGCCAGCCTTCTGGTATTCCTAGTATTAGGGAGCTGGAGGAGGATGTGGAGGCAGTTAGGGCGAGGAGAAGGGGGAGACCCGGACAGGACAGAGTGCAGAGAAGGACAGGGAGAAGGAGATGTAGGAGAAATGGTGACCAACAATGCCCAGGAAGCCAAAGAAACAAGGGCCTCAGGAAGTCAAGGTGTCAGAGAAGAGTGCAATCCATAGTCAGCCTGCAAGGGGCCGCGTCAGAAGTGAGTAGGGCAAAAGGGAAATGGAGACAGTTCTGAGCGCTTAAGATGGGATCTTAGGTGGCAGTACGAACAGGGGAGAGGTTTTTTTTTTTTTAGTGAGAGGGCAGGTAAAAAAAAATCAGAGAGTATGACATTAATTCAATATGTTAGAAGCAGGGAGGGAGGATTAAGGGGCATGGTCCCTGAAGGATCCAGGTGGATCACTACTAATGGGCCAGAGTCTGCATCTCATAACTTCTACTGATGCTGTGTGCTCTGCACAGAAAGGCGTGGCAATTCCCTGAATCCCAGGCTCTTGGAGGCCTCCAAGCTCATCTCCCTTTTGCCTCTTCTCCCCTGTTCACCTCCTGGCTCCTCCTGAATTATGATCTGCTTAAAATAAGAGTTATAGCAGCTAATATTTCCTGAGAGCTTGCTCTGTTCTGGGCATTAACTCTCTGAATTCTCACACTTTCCTTATGAGGTGGTATTGTCTCCAGGTGAGAAAACTGGCTCTGAAAGCTATCAGAGACAGAAATAAGCTCTGAGCTCAGGCAGTCCAACTTAACTCAGAGTTTATAATAAACCACCTCCATTTGTGTCCTCACTTGTTTCTTTTTTCTCAGTTTGCCCCACCTGGGCTTGGTAACCCAGCTCTAATCTTTAGCTCTGTGGTGAGGCTGCTGCTCCAGGTAATGGCCTAGCCCAAGCCTTAGGACACCCCAACCCATTTTCTGAGGAACTTTGAAGTCGACCTGGTGTTATTTCTTCTAGTTCTACAAGCCTCTTCATGTCTGTCTTTTGACAGAACCACATCTAGACGTTCGGCATCCTTTGAGATGGACTTCCTGACTGAGTTATGGATCTAGTATCTGAGACATCTGCAAACTCTATTCTTAATATTTAATTACATGGCCTTGGAGTTCAAACCTTAAATGCCTAGGCCCGGGGAACCATGACAAATGAATTAAATGGGCTGGAGATGAGAAAAACAGGGCAGCAATGTGTTATATGCCAAGTGGCACTGGGTTTGGGGAGACAAACTAGAGCAGAAGAAGTTACGGCAAAGCGGAGAGTCGAGTGTCTAAAGCTGATCTCTGCTACACAGGATGAGGGAAGCTCTGTGTAATCAGAACTCATTTTTCAAGAGAAACCAGAAAGCTTTACTTTGTGTGTGCATGAAAACTCCTGATTTTTTAAAAGTTGGCAACTATTTCACAATTTCAGAACTTTGTGGGGCCATCCCTGTAAGGCCAAACAAAACATGTCTGCTGGCCAAATCTGGCCTTGAGGCGACACCTTCTACTGCTCCTGTGTGTGACATATCCTGCCGTTCCCGTGTTCAGCCAGAGCTGAGGCTCTTCCTAGCAGGTCTTAACGTCCCTCCCAGACATTTCCCTAACAGCTGCCGACCCGGATGTGTCCTGACATTGCCATGTATGCCCAGATTTTCCACAGAGTTCTTCATGCACCTTCACGTGTGGACACTGTAAATAATTCTTCTCATGAAAAGTTAACTAGACCTTGAACTAATTCAGCAGGGCCGCCATCTGGGAGTCCTCAGAAACAGTGAATTGTCAGCACTGTAAACATTTTAAGCTTCGGGGAGGACACTGACTTTTTCTAAACTAATCACCCCTGCCAGTCAAAATGTGCAGCATGGGTTCAAGAACAAGGCGTTCATTTAACAACAATAACAAAAACAGTGAGGATGAAAACCGGACAGCCATCATAATGAAAGACCTAAAAGCAAACTGTGACTTCCCTAATAAGGCGACGGCCAAAGCTGGCTCCCTGGCGGTCGAGCGCCAATACAATTAATCAGTCTGTTTTCAGTTTTCTCACGACAGCAATATTAACAGTTTGCTTTATTCTGTTTATATGGTGCTGACAGGTCTTCGGCATGTTGGGCCTACTTGCTGGAGATAAATGGCCACTCTCATATTGAGGTAAAAACCAGGCAGGAAGAGAATGCCTTTTACGACTAGATAAGAACTAGATACTCTTGCTTTTTTTTGTTCCCCATCAACTCCTCCCTCTTTTAATTTCTATCAGGGATATATAAGATTAGTTAAGTCCAGCAAGTTCACCTCAGTGTTTAAACTCCCCCACTTTAGATGTTGTATCCTCAGGTAAAACAAAGGGAGCCTCAGATATTGATTTTGGATAAACTCATTACATATAAAGGTATTGGTGGCTAACTTTGTTTTTAAGAAGTCACATTCAGCCTGGGCAACATGGTGAAACCCTGTCTCTACTAAAAATACAAAAATTAGCCAGGTGTGGTGGCGGGTGCCTGTAGTCCCAGCTACTCAGGAGGCTGAGGCAGGAGAATCGCTTGAACCCGGGAGGCGGAGGTTGCAGTGAGCCGAGATCACGCCACTGCACTCCAGCCTGGGCAACAGAGCGAGACTCTGTCTCAAAAAATAAATAAATAAATAAATAGGAGTGGCTGGCCAAGTGTGGTGGCTGACACCTATAATCCCAGCACTTTGGGAGGCTGAGGTGGGCAGATCACCTGAGGTCAGGAATTCAAGACCAGCCTGGCCAACGTGGTGAAACCCCATCTCTACTAAAAATAAAAAAATTAGCCGGGTGTGGTGGCACATGCCTGTAATCCCAGCTACCCGGGTGGCTGAGGCAGGAGAATTGCCGGAACCTGGGAGGTGGAGGTTGCAGTGAGCCAAGATCGCACCACTCTACTCCAGCCTGGGTGACAGAGTGAAACTCCATCTCAAGAAAAAAAAAAAAAAAAAAAAGGCGTGGCCTGGCTGCAGGAAGTATGGACACCCCAGCAAAACTCTTGGAGGTTATTTCACCAAATAGCCATATTTCAAAATAAATCATCCCTGGTTGTTTAGTAGCTAGAAAAACAATTTTTTAAAATTATATTTTAAATTTTTAATAAAAAAGATTTAAAAAAATTCAAGACCAGCCCCCTCAACTTACCTCCTCCCTCAAAAACTGTAAAAAGTACTACTTGTTACTAGCATACTTTTCTCTGCCTCAGGTTTGAGAGAAATGGTAACCCTAAACAATATTTTAAAAACATGTAAGCATAGGAAATCCAAAATAACAAAATTGAAAATAAAGCAGTGCTTCCTCAGTTTCCGTAGGAATCAACGTCTCATTGCTGCCTCCACCCATTCTATGAAAACAGTCACACGGAGAAGCATGCACTGTATAAGCAGAAACTACAGGTCTGGTCCCAGCTAGCGTTCCATCCGACTCTCCCTTGCTCACTCCTTTCTTGACATAGCAGCAGGAAAAGAGGATTAATTCTAGTAGAGAGAATAACAGGGGGTGGCTTTTAAGTGCAATATTTTATCAGATATTTTTAAAGTCAAATATAAGAACAGTCTAGGATAAGAAAGTGATATTAATAGCAATAATAGTATTTACTGTGTGCTTACTATGTCCAAGCACTTTTTAAGCACTTCAGTTGTGTGAACTCATTTAATTCCCACAAGGGAACGCCTTGAGAGCAAAGTAATAATTTTTGCTTGAAGGGCAGGGTATTTGAGAGTAGAACAATATACTGGGTTAGACTTAGGCAGATCTTGAATTCCATACTTCTATTTTAAATAATTTATCTAACGCAAAGGTTAGATTGAAGAGGGAAGAAATGTTAGGCTAGTTAGGACACTGCAATAGCCTTGAGATGCTCAACCAGGGTAGTGTATCAGAAGTAAAAAGGAGGCCGGGCGCGGTGGCTCAAGCCTGTAATCCCAGCACTTTGGGAGGCCGAGACGGGCGGATCACGAGGTCAGGAGATCGAGACCATCCTGGCTAACATGGTGAAACCCCGTCTCTACTAAAAAAATACAAAAAAAGCTAGCCGGGCGAGGTAGCGAGGTAGTGGGCGCCTGTAGTCCCAGCTGCTCGGGAGGCTGAGGCAGGAGAATGGCGTAAACCCGGGAGGCGGAGCTTGCAGTGAGCTGAGATCCGGCCACTGCACTCCAGCTCCAGCCTGGGCGGCAGAGCGAGACTCGGTCTCAAAAAAAAAAAGAAAAAAAAAAAAAAAAAAAAAAAAAAAAAAAAAAGAAGTAAAAAGGAGAGGAAAGAGAGGAAAGATTTGAGAGTTATCTCAGAAACAGAACCATCTAAAATTTTTTGGACTGATTTGATGGCTCTTTCCTTCATTTGCTTATTCACTCAACAACTATTTTTCAGTGTTTTGGATGGGTCAGACATTATGCTAAGTGAAAAATAAGAAGGTAAGAAAAAGAAGACCCTGAAGATGATTCCCTCCCCCAAAATTGGGCTACTAGTCATTACTCAGTGGTCTAAAGTGACACTTAATATACATCCATCCCTGCCTCCATCTAGCCATTCAGTACTTACTGAACACCTACCTTGTGCCAGGCATTGCATTATATAATGGTTATGAACAAGTCCAGGAAAGAAAAATATAGGGAAAAGGGAGAATGAAGGGGAAAAATGCCATCTTCATTCTCATAGCTTTAGGAGTGCCTTGTTTCTACAACTCCCATTTCTTTCCTGGTGGTCTGGCCATAAGGCACAGTACATAGTGGTAAACCACCAGACTGCTGGAATTGAGTAGAGATTCTTAGTCATCCAAATGAGGAGAGGACCTTCTATTTAATTTCTAAATGTGTGCCTTGATTTGGCATATTTTAAGCAGAGCAAAACATTATACCATAAAGATATCTAACATGATTCCCATGTACAGATTTTAATATTGTCTAGAAATACAGGCACAAGAAAAATAAGCTCTGAGCAAAGCCAAAAGGTACTGAAAAATAATAGAACATACTTTGAACATTAAAAATCTTGTATCTGGTTTGGTTGGTAAATTAGTTTGAGACATACAATTCTATTGCCTTCCAAGGAAAGCCCTGATCTTTTAAAATTAAGATATGCCTAGACTTTATAAGAATAAATCCTTACCACTTTCTGTGCTTTCTGAAAAACAACTAGGTAATAGAATGACTACCACTGAGAAGTATTTTGCTTTATGGCAGCTGTCTTTTCATTATTATTTTATGAGAGCTAGTCTAGATATTATACATCCTTCACTATCTACATTTAGTTCCTTTCAGATGCCTGGGGTTATGTCAGTGTCTTTGGATCTAATTGGATCTCAAAACTCCATCACTTCAATACTTTCCAAAGGTTCTTAGACAGGTAGGCTTACCTCCAAAAACATTAACATGACTAATGCATGCGGCTGGTCATTTCTATTAAAACAGAAAAATTAAAAGGTATTTTTAGAGACTTATGAACGCTATCAACAATTATTTCAAGTATAAGCTAGTTTGTATACGCCAAGGGTGAGGCTATAAATGCCTATAAAATCTGTCTGTAAAACAGGAATTTTATGAGAGCAGGCACATTTTAGTTTCAACTTTAAGGATCTGAGCCTGCTTTGGACTTGGTGTTCTATGAACTATGAGCTAACTAAGTTACGGGAAAGCAGCCTGCACCCACGGTAAGATGAAAAGGCAGAATCCTGGGCCTGGGCATTTTAATTATAGCTCTACTGCCTGCATCATTGACCAAGTTTGGGTATTTGTTTCTGCACAGAAAATGAGATTTGAGGCCCACACAGTGGCTCACGCCTGTAATCCCAACACTTTGGGAGGCTGAGGCAGGAGGATCGCTTGAGTTCAGCTTGGGCAACAGCTTGGGCAACAGAATGAGTCTCTGTCTGTATTCTTTAAAAAATAAATAAATGATAATAAATATATAAAATAACATTTGAATAACCATTTACTTATTTCCCATTGAAAATGCTTTTTAGTTATGAACTATTTTAAACACGCTTATTTTTTGCTGATGAGAAACAGGAATTGAAATTGGAAAAACTATAAAATACTACATAAGCGACCAATATAGATACTTCCATGATTATTATCTCAAATTAACATATGGGTAAGAGAAGCCTTCACCGTCCTGGGCACTTGGTCCACGGGTGAAAGCCTTCAGTAACGGTGAATGTTATTTTCATTTTGCTTGGCTTAACCAAATGGGGACCTTGGAGTAAAAAAAGTAAAAAGATGAGCCCAGAGAGAGGCTGGCAGTGGAGAGGCGGAGGGAGAGCCACAGAATTAGAGGCGGTCCGTGCTGGAAAGGCCCTTTGGAGATCATCTCACCACCCTCCATGGGCGGGAAAGAAAAACAAACGGGAGCCGTCTGAGATTTATGACTCTTACCTGCGGCGGAGATCCTCTGCCACCGCTGCCCGGCAGCTGAACAAATAGGCTCGGAGCGACTTCAGCCGCTGCCGCAGCCGCAGCACGGCGGCCAGCGGCTCTGCGTGGTGGTACAGCATGGCGTTCTCCTGCTGGATGTCGATGAGTGGCTCCTCGTACACGTACTCCAGAAACTCCTTGGCCTGCTTCGACACCTACAAAACAAGCGTTGTCAGTCAGTCCTGGAGAAGCACCTGGCTCTCTACACCTGCTCAAACTAGGAACCATAGCTGATATATCAAAGGAACATGATTATTTTCTGAATACAGACAAATGAAAAAGTCTGTAGTAGAATTAAATGTAAATTTTGACTTCTCTCTCTTCCAGACATTCAACTGTAAGCTAGGAAGGAATTTATTAATTCTGTATCTTGACTGCAGTGGTGATTATAGGAACCTACATATGTGATAGAAGGGCACAGTATGGTGCCATTACACTGACCCATTAGACCAATGTCAATTTGCTGTTTTTGTTTTTGATATTGTACCTCAGTTGCCTAAGATGTAGCCAAGGGAGGAAACTGTGTGAAAGGTACACAGAACGTCTCTGAATTGTCTATGCAATTTCCTGTGAATCCAAAATATTCAAAATATTATTTCAAAATAAATAAGGATTATTATTTCAAAATAAAAAAGGAATTAATTAAGAAGACTGTCTTAATACAAATGCAGATTTTAAAAAATGACATAAATTTATATGTGCATATACATGTATGAATATTCCATAGGACTTTTAAAAAGTAGCCACTTAAAAAATAGGCAAATCAAGGCCGGGTGTGGTGGTTCATGCCTGTAATCACAGCACTTTGGGAGGCTGAGGCAGGCAGATCACTTGAGGTCAGGAGTTCGAGACTAGCCTGGCCAACATGGTGAAACCCTGTCTCTACTAAAAATATAGAAATTAGCCAGGCATGGTGGCACATGGCTGTAATCCCAGCTACTTGGGAGGTTGAGGTAGGAGAATTGCTTGAACTCAGAAGGCGGGGGTTGCAGTGTGCCGAGATCACGCCACTGTACTCTAGCCTTGGCAACAGAGCGAGACTCTGTTTAAAAAACAAACAAACAAAAAAGAGTAAATCATGTACATATTACAACATTCAAGAGGGATAAAAGGATATTATTTGCAGAATAATCTGACTGACTAGCAAACAAGCTCAAATATCCTGCTTCAGTGACCAGAAAGGAGTTGCTCTTATTACAACTTTGAACTTGGGCTAACTCCAGCCAATATATCCATCCAATTCTGTATCCACCTCAAGTGGTAATCCATGGTGATCCACAAGACTATGAAAGTTCATTTTGTAATGTCATTGTCATCAGTAGAAATAAATAGTACATGGAAACACAATGTCTCAGATATACAGAGGGAGTGGCTTAAATAATGCATAACATGAGGGTAATTTTTCAGAATCTCTACATATCAATCACTGATAGTGAGATGTAGATTGGCTACAAATACATAGAAAGTTGGCTCAGTTTCTATTTATGGAAAGTAAAACCTGTCTAAAAAGTTCCCATTAAAATCTCTCTAGGAGCAACGTTAGAATTCAACATTAAAATAAACAAAAAACTTTGCTTATTAAAAAGAAAATAAAAAATCTACTATGTTTCATATGCTAGGCTAGAAGTATATTAATAAAGATATACAGGATACAGTTCCTACCCTCAAGTGGCTCACTGTTTAGTATGAGACAAATATTTAAAACAAAACCGCGTGTAACATGCAGCATGTAGCTTGCCATCTGCTACAAAAGAGGTATGGATGGGGCCCACTGGTAGCTTAGAGGAGGAAGAAATCAACACTCCTGGTGGGGAGAGGGTTGGCAAAGCAGGTGGCACTGGATCTGAGTAAAGAAGATAAACAGATATTCACTTGGTGAACAAATGCGGGACAGAAGAGAGTACAACAGGCAGAAACAAACATAACAACCCCTCTGTATGTATATGTGATAATTAAATATATGGCTATTATATGTTGATTATAAATTTCTTGTACATAAACACAGAATTCAATATGACCATTTTCTTATATTGCAAAGCTTATATCAAAGTTTTTGTTCTTTATAGGAATGCAAAAAAATACATCATTTAAAAAATAAACATCTAATTTTTTTCCTTATAAGCAATTATTTTTGAGGTACCTGTTGTGTTGTGTGATCCTATAGCATCCTGCAGAGTTAGAGTTACAGAATTAGAGAAGTTTACAGTCTCTGAAAATCCAGGCCACAAAGAGGCAACTAGAATTAGCCAAAATCTTCAACTATCTAACCAGATTGGAAATAACAGTTATTCCTCACTTTTATTTTTGAGGCATATATTAATAGACACAGGTACATGCCAGATACCGTAGCAGGCATTAGGCATCCAGTGGAGAATAAAACAAACATGGCCCTGTCTTCAGGTATAACAGCCCACAGTTCGGTGGGAAAGAAAGAATTGGGTTTAAATATTTTATTTATCATGATTAAATATTTGCGATATTTAAATATCTTAAAATGAAGAAAAGACTGATGGTGTTTTGGGAAATGAAGTACAACCCACTTGAAACTGTTGCTAAAAAATGATGTATTGTACAATTCAATTAGTCTTCCTGGCTCTATTGAGCAGTGTTTATATGGAGTCAGGGCCCTGCTGAATTAGGTTAACAATGCTACCTTTTAGTAGGTGAACAGAGCGACAGAGGGCACTGGCCAGTCTCCCAGGCCTTAAAAGGCTTCTCTCTTCAGGTGGTACTTAAGCCCGAAAGGAAGAAAAAAATCTTTTACAGAGAAAGTAAAAGCAGTGAGACAAATGGAACAGCAGCCACTGACATCAGTATTCATAAACTGAAATTACAAAAAACAAAAACAGAGCTCTTTTCAACCATGTCGGAGGCGCTGCCTTCACCAGTTGTTACTAGCAGCAGGCATATGGTGCACATCGCTACCGCTGCTGCCTGAGTACGTGAACAAATCCCCACCACGTTCAGCCATTTTTGGCAGCAAGGCTAAGCGCATGAGCTCATTTTTGCGAATTAGCCACTAACAATCGGTGAGGGAATTTTTGAGAGAACTCAAAATCTGGCATGGGATACTATTTTTGCAAAATAGAGCATTGTATCCCCACTGATTTCCTAAGTTCTAAATGACCCTCCATACTGGCATGAGGATTGCACTCTCGAACTCAACTCTAATTAAAAAAGAAAATGTTAAAAAAAAGTTACTTAGGAACAAGAGCCAAAGATATTCTTAGGTGATAAAGTTTATGTGAGAAAAAGTATTTTGTTAATATAAATATTACATGAATTATATGTGAACACTGACTATGTTCCAACTAAGAGCTAAGAGCTACTGTCCTACTTCTTGCCAACCAAACTATGAAAAACCTAAAAAGCCTGCTGCCATTTCTGATGTAAAGAAAAATTCAGCTCATAGTCAGGTACACATGAATGAGCTCAAAACTCTATTTTTAAAAATGAATGGTTTGGACTGGCACTCTTTTCCAGGATACCACTCCATTCACATTAGTATTAGTATTGACCTATTAGTATTTTACCAAATAATATTTAATATTTATTAATGATATTCATTCTATTCATATGAATGAATTTCTTTCCATAGCTTTTGTAGCTTATAAACAGAATAGTTTGAGCTATAAGAACTCAACACTGTAACGGTGATTGTGCTGCAGTTTGTGAACTGATTATTTCTTCACAACCCTGCAGACTACATGATTCAAGAGAAATGAGAAAGAGGAATCCAAGAGGAAACAGGTCTCCTCCCCTATCTCACATTCAGGAGGAGTTGGAGAAAATGGCAAAATCACATTATGATTAGCTACAAACTAATAATGACCAGATCTGCTATTTACACATATACATTTGTAAGTAAACACATATGTCATTTGATTTGAACATTATTAAGTATCACCAGTGTAGATTCAAACATAATACAACTTTTGTTACGTTGGTGACAGCCACCCGTTAAAAACAAAGTTCTTGAATGTTGTTCAGGTTTGCGTAATCCTGAGGGAGAGTGTTCTGGTATGCTCCCCCACAAAAATAGCCCCTGGTGATAACGCAATGGGGCAAAGGGAATGTTTAACCATAGATAGCAATTTGGAGATGACATGGTATTATGGTGGTGGTAGTGAGGACTTTATTTTTATTAAAGGAGGAAAATGTATCAGAATAAAACATGAATAAGAAGGACTCATAGAATAACAGACTAGTAAAGATAATCTAATTCAATTTTTCTCAATTTGTGTTCCAAGGAACACTAGTCCCACAAAAAAGTCGTTCTGAGGTCCAATAAGATGTATGCCACACACCACTTTCTTTCCTTGGATATTCAAAGCACAGCATGTTTGCATATTAAAACTGAGACATCTTGTGCCGAAGAAAACCTGCTTAACCCAGCCACTTCTCAAAGCTATTTGACTACAGACAGGGCAGCTGTTCAGTGCTGCACAGGATGCATGGGCGGTGGGAGTGTGGGAGATAAGATCCAGCCTGGACCCCCACTCACCAGCCAGAAGAAAATGTGTCTTTCTCTACCTCGCTGCATCCTCTTGCTAAGCTATGAGTTTGCTGAGCTGTGTTCTGAAGGCTCCCTTTTCCAATTCCCATAAAGCTGGCCTAGCTGTGGCCCTCCTTTTTGTGTAACACCTACTAACACGAAAGAATCTGGTAATGCTCCATGGAATACACTTTGAGAAACACTGAACTAATCCATTGCCTGTATTTAACAGAAGAGAAAATTGAGTACAAAGAGCGTAAGTAACTTATTTGTGGTCATGTCATGGTAGAATTAGAGCCAGAACTCAGATCCCTGGATACTCTGCTCTGTGCTTTTTAGCATTGTTTACATTCACAATTCTTCTTCTTATTATTTATTTTATTTTATTTATTTATTTTTTTGAGACAGAGTCTTGCTCTGTCGCCCAGGCTGGAGTGCAGTGGCCAGATCTCAGCTCACTGCAAGCTCCGCCTCCTGGGTTCACGCCATTCTCCTGCCTCAGCCTCCCAAGTAGCTGGGACTACAGGTGGCCGCCACCTCGCCCGGCTAGTTTTTTGTATTTTTCAGTAGAGACGGGGTTTCACCGTGTTAGCCAGGATGGTCTCGATCTCCTGACCTCGTGATCCGCCCATCTCGGCCTCCCAAAGTGCTTACAGGCTTGAGCCACTGCGCCTGGCCCACAATTCTTATTTTTTAATCATGTTACCATACTCTATCAGCTTATCACTCCATAAAAGAGTTTTCCTGCCCCTTCTCCATCTTACAGCAAGTAGGCAACAAAAGAAGACTAACCTATAATGTGATTAAGCAGGACACTGACATGTAGGATCCCATTTGATTTTAACTTTAAAATAAAACTGAAGTTCAGTAACATTTCATTTATACAAAAGTTACTTGTTTGTGCAATTTATTTTATTTTATTTTAGAGACAAGGTTTTGCTCTGTTGCCCAGGCTGGCTGGAATGCAGTGGCATGGTCAAAGATCACTGTAACTTCAAACTTCTGGGCTCAAGGGATCCTCCCATCTCAGCCTCTGGAGTAGTTAGGTAGGACCACAGGTGCATGCCACCAGGCCGGGCTAATTTTTGAATTTTTTGTAGAGATGGCATCGTGCTATGCTGCCCAGGCTGGTCTTGAACCCCTGGTCTCAAGCAAATTCTTCTGCTTCAGCCTCCAAAAGCACTAGGATTATAGGCATGAGCCACTGCGCCTAGTCTGTTTGTGTATTTTTTTACTGTCGTTCTCCTTTCACTGGAATAAGAGCATCCATGAGGGCAGAAACTATGTCCCCAGTGCCTAGAACAGTGAGCACAATAAATATCCAATAAATACTTGTTGAACAAATGAATGAATAATTTACAATGCTCGGGCCCTAACTTTGAAGCACACACTCTTGCTTTAGACATAATTCCTACAGCTTGGTTATTTGTTTCTAAGTTCATAACATACTTAGAGTCAATAAAGAAGAAAAGATAGCTAAAGGCAGCACGGAGACAACAGAAGTGACCGCTGACATCCTGGCACCAAGGGAAGAGAGGCAACTACAGGAAGCTACAAGGTGAAAACAAAGAGCATACAACCCTGATTAAGGGCAACTTGGCACTATCCATCAAACTGATGAATGTACATACCTACATCTAGGAAGTTATCTACAGACAGTTTTGTTCATCAGTGAAAAAAAATTATATTCAATATTATGTAGAAAGTTATTCATTGAATTACTGTCTATAATAGCAAAAGACGGGAAAAATCTAAATGTCCATCAAAAAAAGAACTTGTTAGACAAATTAGTGTGTGTGTGTGTGTGTGTAAAATTCATGATGAAATAATTTAAAAAGTGCAAGGAAGAGTTTTATTATCTAAATGGAGAGCTCTCTAAGCACAGGGTGTATACTATATTGTCATTTTTGTATGAAAAAATACATGTATATAAAATATCTCTGGAAGGATACATGAGAAAGGAGTGTTTTGGTTGCCTCTGAGAAGAATGGGGTGAGTAAAAAGGAGATTATTTATGTATGTATGCATGCCCCCTTTTACTTTTTGAACCTTGAACTTACTGAAAGTATACCATATTCAAAAAAGAAGAATGAATAAGGCCGGGCGCAGTGGCTCACGCCTGTAATCCTAGCACTTTGGGAGGCCAAGGCGGGCGGATCACGAGGTCAGGAGATCGAGGCCATCCTGGCTAACACGATGAAACCCTGTCTCTACTAAAAATACAAAAATACAAAAAAAAAAAAAAAAAAAAATTAGCTGGGTGTAGGTGGTGCCATGCCTGTAGTCCCAGCTACTTGGGAGGCTGAGGCAGGAGAATGGCGTGAACCCAGGAGGCAGAGGTTGCAGTGAGCCGAGATCGCGACACTGCACTCCAGCCTGGGAGACAGAGCGAGACTCCATTCCCCCTCCCCCAAAAAAGAAGAATGAATAAAATATAGCAGTGCAAGGCATTTAGGGGAAAAACAGCCTCACTTACCACATTAAACCCTCAAGTTATCTATCACAGGACAGAACAATCATTTACATTAATAATTCTGGTCCAGGCACAGTGGCTCACACCTATAATCCCAACACTTTGGGAGGCCAAGGTAGGAGGATTGCTTTAGGTCAGGAGTTTGAGACCAGCTTGGGCAACACAGCGAGACCTTGTCTCTACCAAGAACTAATTCAGAAATTAGCCAGGTGTAGTGGCATGTGCCTGTAGTCCCAACTACTCAGGAGGCTGGGGTGGGAGGAATGCTTGAGTGCCAGAGTTCAAGGCTGCAGTGAGCTACAATCATGCCAACTGCACTCCAGCCTGGGTAACAGAGCAAGACCCTGTCTCTAAAAAAAAAAAAATTATGATTCCAAGGCATTAAAAAAGTTAATTTTTAATATATATTATCTTAAATAGAATATGACAGTTAAAATTTATAAAATTATAAAAGTAATATAATCCCATTACTGAATTTGGAGAATAAAGATCAACAGAGAAAAAAAATATCTATAATGTTATCATAATAAAATAGCCACTTATTGCTTTGGTAAAACATTTCCTTCCTGTATTTATTCCCATCTCTATCATAAAAATCCATAGCCAAAATCATAATAAAATCAATTCTAATGGTAATGCTTCTTAGTCCTGTTAAAATAGTCACTGTGGGCTAATGGAGGAGGAATTAGGAAGCCTTCAGTTTAATTACAATTTGTTCTCAGAATCTCCAAATGACTCTGATCAAGAGGTTTTTCCCATCAGTGAGCTTTTCTTCAGCTCCGCAAGGGCAGTAGAGCTTGCTTTGAATACCTCTCAAGATATAGAGATAGGAAATGGTTTATGTAACATGGAAAACCCCTAGCTAAATGGAATGTGAATATTCAAGCTAGGATACAAACAATTTTTTTTAAAAACAAAACTAAGGGAAACTATTTGGAAGAGTTGGGGTTGTTTGATTTCCTTACCATCTCTTTGCGACACTTGGTATTTTTGAATAGGGGGACAGGGAAAGTTATCTTCAAAGATATTTTATTAGAAAATGGCTATAGAAATTGAGGATAGGGTTTAGCTGCTTCCTAATCTTACAGCTTAATAGCTTAATTCAATCTTCAGTATAACACCAGAAAATAGATGAAATACTGCTTTAAAAATAATTAGAATTATTAATACTCCAGAGGGCAGGCCAGGAAATGCTTAAGATGACAGATTTCATTCTGTTCTGCAAAACCATTTTTTTTACTCTTTTAAATGGATATTCAAGCCAGTCACATACTTGCTATTAAGGGTAGCAGGCAGATCTAACAGAACGATGTCTGGTCTTGGAAACTGACAGGTCTGAACTGATCCTCACAATTAGGAGAATTAAGTTAAATCCTGATATCTGAGCAAAGACAGACAGACACTGGACTAAATGGAATACAGTTACTTAATGCCAATGAGAGATGATCCAGATAAAATCCACCAGGTCCCTTTTTGCTTTAAAATCTTCCTTGGTCTACTAAGAACTTGGGAAGGAGTGGTCTGACAAAGGAGATTTTCCTCATGTGCAACATGGATGAAGCAAGTGTACCTAATATCTTCAATTACCTACCTATACTCTCAAAATCAAATCTAATTACTTGAATCACCACCACAACAAAATATCCTGCTTTACAGAGAGATTTTGAGTGTCAATGATGGCTAAATTGGTGATTTCTGTGACCTTCAGAGCTCACTGCAAACAGACTCGGATCTCCTCCTCCATTTCATGCCTTCATCAACCATGCTTGCATTTTCATTTTTCTTATTCAGTGCCGCATTTTCTGCTTTTGCTTTACTAATTGGTGTGTATTCTGGTGGCAGGTGCCACCCGCCTAAACTCTCAACGGATCACAGGGCTGGGACTGCCTCACTCACTTGCTCTCTAGACACCTCTCATAGCTGTCAAAGCCCCGCTCCAAGCAGATTAATCCAAAACTTCTAAGCCAAGCTCAACTAGCATTCTTTCCCTCTAAATAATTTTTTATCTAATACACACATGGCAAATATATTTATAGCCTATATTCAAAGTGTCAAGTACAAGAAGCAGAGGATAGAATGATAATTTTGGTAGAGAGGAAAGAAAGAATCAGGAGAGGAAAAGAGGTTTTAAGCTGGGTTTTAGGATTTGCTGTTGTTGGTGAGGGCAAGACGAAGACAAGAGGTGTGAAACAGCATGGCATGACAGGGAAATAGACGGATGGCTGTAATATTAATGAAGAGACTGGTGCTGGGAAACGGTTACGGATGAAGGAGCTAGGAAGGCAGGCAGGGGCTAAGGATCACGGAGGCTAAGAGAATTGTATTTGTCCTGTATACAATTGTAGTAAAAGCTAACCATAACTGAGGGCTTATGATGCACCACACCCTGTGCCAGGTGCTTTCTGTGAAATCACTTATTTAAGCAAACAGCAACCTTATGAACTGGGTTCTATTATTATTTCCATTCTAAAGTTGAAGAAACTAAGACTGAGAGAGACTAAGAAACTTACTTAAGGTAAGATCAGGACCTTTCTTTTGAAATATACTAACCAGAGAGCGATGCTTAAAGGCAGGAAGCACAAATAGGAGGCTCCTAACTTCCTTCATGTGAGTGAGACTGAGGGTTTGAGTTAGTGTGGTGGGACTGGAGTACAGTGGAGAGCATGGTCTCAAGAGCTAAAATTAAGGCTTGGTTTTGCTAACTGCTTAGGCAGTATAGGTGTGGCAGAGGGAGGAGTCCAGGATGTCTCCCACATCTGGCAGTGGTGACTGTGGGCCATTCACCAAGACAGGTAATGTGCACTCGGGGGGAACATCTGGTGAGTGTGATGTGAAAAGGCCAATTTGGGAAATGTTGAGTTTGATGTTCCCACGGGACAGGCTTCATTCATTCATTCATTTAATATATATTCCTGCTTATCTACTATATGCCAGAACTGTGCTAAAACACATTCCGTGTGCCCAGAGAGCTCACCTTTATAGAGAAAATAGACAAGCAACTAGCTGTTATATAGATGTTATGATAATGAAAATAGTAACAGCTTCCATTCATTAAGTACTTATCACAGTCATTTGCTAAGTGCTTTTCTTATATTATCCCAATTCACACAACTCTTTTAGGTAAATATGTGAAATGACGATGGGAGCAAATGCTTATTTGGTACACACTATGTGCTAAGCACTGTTCTAAACATGACACATGCATTAACTCATTTACCCAGCAGTAACTCTATAAGGCATTAATATCCTCATTTTACATATGAGGAAACTGACACCTAGAGAGTCTAAATAACTTGTCTAGGTTAAACAGCTAACTAACAAGTGACAATGCCAAGACTTGAGCCCTGGCAGTCTGGGCTGGTTTTACAGATTACAAAACTGAGGCTCTAGGAAATTCAAGCAATTTGCCCCAACAAATCAAGCACCTGATAACAGGTAGAGGTTTTTAACTCCAAGTTCCTGCTATTAATCCCTTAATAAGTGCAATTCTCGGCCAGGTGCGGTGGCTCACGCCTGTAATCCCAGCACTTTGGGAGGCTGAGGTGGGCGGATCATGAGGTCAGGAGATCGAGACCATCCTAGCTAACACGGTGAAACCCTGTCTCTACTAAAAATACAAAAAAAATTAGCGGGGCGTGCTGGCAGGTGCCTGTAGTCCCAGCTACTCGGGAGGCTGAGGCAGGAGAATGGCGTGAATCCAGGAGGTGGAGCTTGTAGTGAGCCGAGATCGCGCCACTGCACTCCAGCCTGGGTGACAGAGTGAGACTCCATCTCAAAAAAAAAAAAAAAAAAGAGTCCAATTCTCAAGGTCCACATGACACAATGGTGGCACGAAGAAGAGAGTCAGCAGTGCAGTCAACGGGGAATGGTGGGGAGCAACAAAAAAACTGTCACCACGGAGGACATGCCTTCTTTAGCTCTCAAAGAATAAGCAGGGATTCCCTAGATGGATAAAAATATCTGGAGCACAGGTGGAAAGATGGTCACTAAACAAGAGAAGGGGTTCTTCTTTCTCTCAAGTTAGGAGGGAAAACAGGATAGGAACAAATATAGACAGATTTGTAGATATTCATATTCATATTTCATAACTTCATTTTTCTCCCTGGATAGGAGACAAGGTCATATGCTGAGAATAACTAGGAAGAAGCATCTTGGCCGGGCGCGGTGGCTCAAGCCTGTAATCCCAGCACTTTGGGAGGCCGAGACGGGCGGATCACGAGGTCAGGAGATCGAGACCCTCCTGGCTAACACGGTGAAACCCCGTCTCTACTAAAAATACAAAAAATTAGCCGGGCGAGGTGGTGGGCGCCTGTGGTCCCAGCCACTCGGGAGGCTGAGGCAGGAGAATGGCGTGAACCCAGGAGGCAGAGGTTGCGAGCTGAGATCCGGCCACTGCACTCTAGCCTGGGCGACAGAGCAAGACTCCGTCTCAAAAAAAAAAAAAAAAAAAAAAAAAAAAAGAAGCATCTTGAAAACAGTGAAGATTTGGATGATTATTGGGTAGAACTGGAAACAGAGTTGCCCAGGGATATATTAGAAAAGGACATAAGCCAATTGACCACTCACAATTTTCACGTTTGTTTTATAAGACTTCAATGATTCCAGGTAGGTGACAGCTCTAGGGCCCTTCCCCACCTATTTGCTCCCAGGTAACATAGCTCCAATGAAAGTAAGTCTCAGACATCTGTTAGCGAGGTGGCATCAAAACAGATATACACACACAGACCAATGGAACAGAACAAGAACCCAGAAATAAATCCATGCCTTTACAACCAACTCATTTTCAACAAAGCTGCCAAGGACCTACACTGGGAAAAGGACAGTCTCTTCAGTAAATGGTGCTGGGAAAACTGGATATCCATATGCAGAAGAATGAAACTAGACCCCTCAGGATATACAAAAATCAAATAAAAATGAATTAAAGAGTGAAATGTAAGACCTGACAAATAAAATGACCAGAAGGAAGCACTGAAAAAATGCTTCAGAACATTGGCCTGGGCAAAGATTTTTTGGGTAAGACCTCGAAAGCACAGGCAACAAGAGCAAAAACAGATAAGTAGGATTACATCAAGCTAAAAAGCTTCCGCATAGCAAAAGAAACAACCAACAAAGTGAAGAGACAATGTACCAAACGGAAGAAAATATGTGCAAGCCATTAATCTGACAAGGGATTAATAACCAGAATATATAAGCAACTCAACCCAATAGCAACAAAAATAAATCTTATTTTAAAATGAGCAAAAGATCTGAATAGACAATTCTCAATAAACACATATAAATAGCCAACAGGTATGTTAAAAAATGTTCAACATCACTAATCATTAGGGAAATACAAATCAAAACCACAATGAGATATCATCTTACTCCAGTTAAAATGGCTATTACTCAAAAGACAGAAAATAACAGATGCTGGTGAGGATGTGGAGAAAAGGGAATGAATGCTCAGACACTGTTAGTGGGAATGTAAATTAGTACAGCCACTGTGGAAAACAGTATGGGAGTTCTTCAGTAAACTAAAAATAGAACTAACATATGACCCAGCAATCTCACTGCTAGATATATATCCAAAAGAAGGTAGATATGGAATCAACTTAAGTGTCCATCAATGGACAAATGGATAATGTGGTATATATGCACAACGGGATATTATTCAGCCATAAAAAAGAATGAAATTCTTGTCCAGGTGTGGTGGCTCATGCCTTTGAGAGGCCGAGGTGGGAAGACTGCTTGAGATCAGGAGTTCAAGGCCAGCCTGGGCAACATGGCGAAACCCCGACTCTACAAAAAATATAAAAATTAGTCGGATGGGCCGGGCGCGGTGGCTCAAGCCTGTAATCCCAGCACTTTGGGAGGCCGAGACGGGTGGATCACGAGGTCAGGAGATCGAGACCATCCTGGCTAACACCGTGAAACCCCGTCTCTACTAAAAATACAAAAAAAAAACTAGCTGGGCGAGGTGGCGGGCGCCTGTAGTCCCAGCTACTTGGGAGGCTGAGGCAGGAGAATGGCGGGAACCCGGGAGGCAGAGCTTGCAGTGAGCTGAGATCCGGCCACTGCACTCCAGCCTGGGCGATAGAGCGAGACTCCGTCTCAAAAAAAAAAAAAAAAAAAAAAAAAAAAAAAAAAAAAAAAAAAAAAAATTAGTCGGATGTAGTGGTGTGCACCTATGGTCCCAGCTAGTTGGCAGGCTGAGGTGGGAGGACTGCTTGAGCCTAGGAGGTCAAGGCTGCAGTGAGCCATGACTGTGCCACTGCATTCCACACCTTGAGTGATAGAGTGAGACCCTGTTTCAAAAAAAAAAAAAAAGAATAAAATTCTCTCATTTGCAGCAACATGGATAGAACTGGAAATTAAAGTGAAATAAGTCGGCTCAGCCCAGTGGCTCACTCCTGTAATCCCAGCACTTTGGGAGGCCGAGGAGGGTGGATCACAAGGTCAAGAGATCAAGATCATCCTGGCCGACATGGTGAAACCCCGTCTCTACTAAAAAATACAAAAATTAGCTGGGCGTGGTGGTGCACGCCTGTACTGCCAGTTACTCAGGAGGCTGAGGAATGAGAACTGCTTGAACCTGGAAGGTGGAGGTTGCAGTGAGCCGAGATCGCGCCACTGCACTCCAGCCTGGAGATAGAGCAAGACTCCATCTCAAAAAAAAAAAAAAGAAAGAAAAAGAAAAAAAGAAATAAGGCAGGCACAGACAAGACAAATATCACACATTTTCACTCACATGTAGGAGCAAAAAAATTGATCTCCTGGAGGTAGTGAGTAGAATGGTGGTTACCAAAGGCTAAGAAAAGTAGTGGGAAGAGGGGAATGAGGAAAGGCTGGTTAATGGGTATAAAAATATAGTTGGAAAGAGAAGTTCTAGTGTTTGATAGCATAGTAGGGCAACTATAGTTCATAACAAAATTATTGTATATTTCAAAGATAGCTAGAATAGAACATTTTGAATGTTCCCAACCCAAAGAAATGATAAATATTTGAGGTGATGGATACCCTGATTTAATTATCACACACAGTATGTGTGTATCAAAATATTACATATACCCCGTAAACATGTACAACTATTATGGATCAATTTTAAAAGCAGTCATACAGCCTGTTTCCATATGAAGCACCTTGCACAGAAGGTACATTCAAGGCAGATGTCACAACATTCTGGCAGAAGGATCAGAAAAGCTTCTGGTCATATCAGAATTGATATGAATTGAAGTATGTTATCTAATACGTGTGTAAGATGCAGGATCATAACAGAATCCTAAGCCTAGAGTGCTACTCCAGTAGAAAATTGGATTCCTGGACTTGCCAAATTCTACTGCCTTTTTTATGCAAGGGTGGAAATGCTGTACCATATAGCTAACCTATTTATATATCTTGAAGACTACTAGGTTGAAAAGAAAGTTGAGATGTCCAATAGGCAATTAAAGCCACAGATTTCAATATTAGTAGCAAAACTGGAGCTGCAGATAAAAGTAGGAATTATCAGCCTAAGAGTCCTGGTAGTTAAAACCATGTAAGTGAGCGAGAGGCCCAACAGAAAGAGTATAAAGTGGGTAACAAAATAATGAATCTTAAGGAAGCCCACTATTAAAGGTATAGGCAGAGGATGAGAAATTAGAGAAGGTGATTGAAAAAGAAGAGTTAGAAGGAGGAGAACTGGGGGTATGTTATCAAAACTAAGGCAAGAGAATTCAAAAGAAGCATGGTCCATCTGGTCAAAGAGTGTATCCTAGAGAAGTCCAGTAGAATAAGAAACTGCCAAGGATCAACAAGATTTGGCAAAATTGTGATGGAGAAGAGACGAGATTTGGCAAAACTGTGATGGAGAAGAGAGGAGAAGACCATGAACACAGGCAGAAGGGATAAACTTTCATAAGACAAGTAATGTTTCTTTGGTGGCTGGAAAGAGGACAATGAGGATAGATGCAGATGTAGGCACATTAATAGGTCAGTTGACAGGATTATTGCATAATCACCCCTATTTTCTCTATGAAGTAGAAGATAACGGCACTTCACAGGGTCACTTGGACTGGGTATTTCCTCTCTTTAAGATCACAGATGCTGAAATAAAAGAATCTGATGAAAGCTACTGATATAAATGGAATACAACTTCAACAAGCTTCCAACATTACATCTAAGTACCTACTGGCCCCCAAGGCCAGAGACAGCTTTTTTCTCTTATTCCATGCTCCAAGCAATAGCCAAACCCTCCTATTGTTCATACAATTCCATCATTCTCACTGATTCAACCATATCATTCTAGCAATTCTCTCTCTTCTGGATAGTTTACATCAGCATAGAAAACATATGGTTATTTTTTTCCATTAAAACAATACAAAAAATCAAACTTAACTTGACCCCACTTCCCTTCAAGTTACTCCTCACTTCTCTTCTTCCCTTTATAGCAAAACTTCTCAAAAGAGTTGTCTATTCTTGTTTCTTGTTTCTCTCTCTCTATTCTATGTTGAACCCATTTCAATCAGACCTTTGCTCCCACCACTCCATTCAAACTGCTTTCATTAAGGTCACTAATTACCTCCACATTACTAAAGCCAATCGTCAGTTCTCAGTGCTCATCTTATTTGACCTATCAGCATCTGTCACAATTCATCTGGAAACACTTTCTTCACGTGGCTTGTCAGACACCCTGGGATCCTTCTACCTCATTGCTCACTCCTTCTTGGCCTCCTTTGCTGGTCCCTCCTCTTGTCTCTAGGCTCCTAAGTTTGAGTGTCCCCATGCTTACTATTCCTTTTCTCCTCTATTGACTTGCATTTTTATAGCCACTAAGACTGCTATTTATACTTCCTGAATAGCCTCCTTGGCTGTTAGCAGTTACTTTGCAAAGCTATTAGCATACACCTGAGATTCTCACTTGCTCTCCTTTTTAAAAAACAACAGTGCTGATGAAGGCCTGAGGATGGCTCAGTGTACTGTTCCTTGCTGTTGGCCCCTACTCAGAAGTCTTCATAGCTTCTCTCAAGGTTCTGGTTCTAGTTCCAAAGGCCTGGATTTGCTAGAAGACTGACCTTCAAGTGAGTAGGAGCGCTACTCTACTATAGGAAATATTTCGGGCCACACAGTGGCTCACACCTGTAATCTTAGCATATTGGGAGGCCAGGGCAAGCAGATCACTTGAGGTCAAGAGTTTGAGACCAGCCTGGGCAACATGGTGAAACCCCATCTCTACTAAAAATACAAAAATGAGCTGGGCGTGGTAGCCTGCATGTGTAATTCCAGCTACTTGGGAGGTTGAGGCACAAGAATCACATGAACCCAGGAAGTGGAGGTTGCAATGAGCCAAGATCATGCCACTGTACTCCAGCCTGGGTGATGGAGTGAGACAATGTCTCAAAAAAAAAAAACAAAAAACCCAAAAACCCAAAAACCCCGACACAAACAAATGAACAAAAACAAAACAAAGCAAAACAACAAAACAAACAAAAGGAATATCTTGGATTATATAAGTCCTTGCCTAGAAAGATCACTAGCATGCTCATGTGTGTATTATTTTCCCATTTCTATCTTCCCATAGTATTGTGATGTTGGAGATCAAATAAAAAACAATAAAAGAGGCTCCTCTCTCAGAATTCTCTTAGCACCAGAAGTAAAAACTGCTCTATATGTCTTTTTAAATGAGGAAACTAATAAGAGTCATAGTTAAGAAGCATTTCAACTGTGAGATACATAAGAAGCATTAGGTAAGGTCTCGCACCTTTTATGAGACTACCTAATCATATCTGCTTCAAATTGTTTGATCACCATCTTTATAATCCACCTGAGAACATATGAATGCCTGAATTATTATTATTAAGTGAACTGAGTTTTTGTACCTACCTTATATTTTGAAGTATCCCAGTTGTGGACTATGCGTGCTGGGATAAGAAAGCTGTCATCCACGTGGCAGCTGCTGCAGTAATACCACCCACTGTAGTTGCACACCTTGGCTTTCCCATTGGAAAGACCTATGGATCGCTGGCAGCCTGTTCAAGGAAAAAGAAAGAATCTATGATTGCTGTTGTACTTTTAACACTACAGAACAAGGTTATAGAGCTCTAACATCATAGAACAAGGTTATATTTCATTTACCTCAAGGTAAATGAAAGTCTGCAACAAAAAAAGAAGTTACAGAGAATAGAGTTGTACAGTTGTGTCCTCTTCTTCCTAGTCTGACAGCCTGTCCCTTCACCTCCTAGGGTATTGCTGTAAGGGTCATAAACTGGTCCTGTCTCTGGTTTCTTCTGATTCCATCTCTTCTGCATACAGCTGCCAGAGATCAGTCTTTCTACAACCCCACCTTTACCACCTCACTGCCCTGCTCAGAACTCCATTTCCGCCAGGCACTTTGCTGAGGGCATCTCATACAGAATCTTGTTTAACCAGCACAACTTCTCTATGAGGAAGATATTATTGACTCTATTTTATAGATGAGTAATCTAAGATTTTTATGAGGTTAAGTATCTTGTCTGAGTTCACCTAGCCAAAAAAAGCCAGAGTTTGGATTTGGCTCTAAATTTGATGCTAAAATAATCCCCAAAACTGATATGTAGCCTTCCTTTGCTTACTAAATCATTGTAAGGAATTTGGCCTCTGATTGGCTCCACCTCACCTTTCTAACTTTCCCTCCCACTACTGTCCAATGGGAATGTAATCACTTTATTCCAGTCAGAGAACTCTCCTCATTGTTCCCCAAAGAAACACAGCGTGCTTACTCCACCCATCGTATATTAACACGTATTACCTCTTCTTACACAGCACCCTCTTCTCTGCTTTTTACTTCAACAAATCTTGCCCAAGACTACTGGTTGCCTACAATGCCCTTTTCAGACCCAAGAAAGTTCATGACTGTGAGCACTGTCTTGGTACTCTCAGGAAACCTGGTAATAATCATAGCCCTTCCAAAGGAAAGCCATTCGTTTTCTTTAGATAGGAAGAATTACCTTCTAATGAGTATGTAAATTCCATCACAATCATCCCCAAGGACAAAATCCTGGCAGATCCAGAACAGGTAATCAAGAATACACAAACAGCATCATTAATCTGACATTTCTGGTCTACAGCTTTCATTTTAGAAATCCTTCCTTCCATGTGGCCCATTTTATGGTTGGGTACCAAGAACTACATGAATCAAAGAGATCTGACACTAAGCCTATTTCATGAAGTGGGGCAGAAATGAATTACTCTTTCAATACTACTACAATTACTGCTATGACTACGACGACGACTACTACTACTACTAATATAACGATCAGTGTTGTAACCCTTTTCCATTTTAAGGAGGTCAAACACATTTATTTAACAAACTACCCACCTAAGAAGGTTCTGATTCACATGAGCTCCATGAATGAAAGTATCACAAGACTCAACAGAACTTTCATTTTCATCACAAATACAATGGCATCAGTAATTAATCAGTTTCCCAGTGCATCCTCTAGAAAGAGAATTAGATCTCATTGTTTTTAAATACATGAGAAATGGGAAGAAGATAAGTAAATATACCAGTATTAGGCTTCCAGAGCTTGATCCAGTTCCTTTCTAGAATGGCTATTTCTTTACTAGTGAGCAGCAAAAAAATCATCACAAGCTCCTGTTCTTCAGACTGGCTGAGAAATGAGAAATGTGTGAAAGATGAGTTAGAACCGACACACATGTAGCTCCTGACTGATAAAGGAGACCTTGCCACAGTCACAGGGCTGTGAATGTTGGAATGCTGTTCACTGCACTCACTGACTGCATTACTCATTTGGCATTTAGCACATGCCTCTTTAAATTATCATGCCTTTTTATGGGCTTGTCCAACCAGCACCACGCTAGAAACACCTCAGTTTTTTTTTTTTTTTTTTTTTTTTTTTTGAGACAGAGTCTCACTCTGTTGTCCAAGCCGGAGCACAGTAGCACGATCTTGGCTCACTGCAACCTCCACCTCCTGGGTTCAAGTGATTCTCCTGCCTCAGCCTCCCTAGTAGCAGGGACTACAGGCACGCACCACCATGCCCGGCTAATTTTTGTATTTTCAGTAGAGACGGGGTTTCACCATGTTGGCCAGACCGGTCTTGAACTCCTGACTCCGATCTACCTGCCTCGGCCTCCCAAAGTGCTAGGATTACAGGCATGAGCCACTGTGCCTGGCCCAGATCTATGTTTTTATCCTCAGCACTTAACACAGAGCTTTACACATAGAAGACAATCAATAAATATTATGTTAAAGGGATGATAAACTGAGTACTATCTGGCACATGTACACTTACATAAACTGTATATACAGAAATTTTAATTTCCCATAGTGATTCCAAAACTGATCCTCTTAACCTGATCACCTGCTTCTGAAAACAGTCTTTCACTAACATCCCTGTTAAAATATGTTGCCCATTCTAAGAACTATATATTACCCATGTTCACACAGGAACTGTTTCCAAAAATCAGTAGACAAGTTGACCGAACACTAATGTGACACTGAGTAGAATCCAATCTTTCCTAATGACTTAAAAGGTGATCATGATCTTGCAGAAATTCAGGATCATCATTATAGTTTAAATTCTCACCAAAGAATTTTTTAAATTCTCACCAAATTTAAAAAAAAAAAATTTGGATATAACAGACATCAGTAAGCATTTGCTGGATATTTATACATTCCCTAGTAGGCACTACTGGGTTTATCTGTCTGTAATTTTAATGAGCTTATTCTAATTTTCTGGATGCAACACACATAGGCAATATTAACATACACAAACATGCATTTTAAGAAAGCCTATGGCCTAAGAATGTTCACATCAACCGAGCACACAGATCCAAAGCTCACCATGCTGGGGGATCAACTCATTTAACTGAGTTAAACATCCTTGCAACTGTGCACAGGTCTCCAGGCTCATAAAAGACAGAGGAATGAGAGAACATGGATACAGTCCATTCAGGTTTTAGTTTAGACAAAAGCAGCAGCACATAAACACCTACCTTTAGTCCTCGGGTGTCTTTACTTTCATACCTTATTTGGAACCAGGCTATCCTACTCCTGGTGCTGAAATCACCCTAATGACCCAGAAGTAGGTTTGAACCTGTCTGCATGCTCAAAACTACTTTAGGCACATGGTATACAGACCATCACTAGTCTAAAAGCAGGAAGCCTGAGTCTGTTCTTGCCTAAGCACCACTGTAACCCTGCCCATGAAATTCTCTAGGCCTTGCTTCACCACAAAATAAACGTGTTAGCTTTAATTGGTGAACTGCCAAATTTGAGTGAGCAATGGAATTTTCTGGAGATGTTTGTGAGAAATGTGGACTCTTCTTCCCACTGAGATGATTTTGACTCTGTAGATCTTGGGTAGGGACCAAAAATCTGCATTTCTAATGAGCATCCTCTCCCCTCCCATCCTATCCCCAACTCACACCCGGGACTTTGATGGGTAAAAGCTGAGGATTGCTCCCTGATTTCTAGGTGACCTCCAAGGTCCCTCAAGCTCTAAAATTCTGCTTCTATTCAACAGAAGTGCAGAGGGTGTGCAGACTGCTCAGTGAAAAGCTCAGAATTTGTCACGCAGTTTACACTCTAGGCTTCAAATAAATCAATACTTTAGGTGCTTAGTCAATTTCTAAAAAACTGGCTATGTAGAAACAACCTGACTTCATTTTACCAGTGTTTTTCCAGAGCATTCTTGTCTCCACTGGGAGTATCCTATTCACTTTAAAAAGAATGAAAACTTTTAACCCCTAAATCCAAAGTATTTGTATTTGAAAGAACACAGAATGGTTGGAAAAGAAGACTAGAGGCTAGTTAACGACCTGATGTAGATTCATTTTCTAAAAAACAACACATGCCATTTATTTGAAGAAGGAAACACAAGTTTTTTCAATTAACTGCAAGATTTCCTTTACCATCACAGTAGCAAATCGTGGACTAAAAATGTCTAAAACAATTCCCCATAAAAATATACAATCTGGGATTTTACTTTATCATTGTGGGGTTTTTAACAGAGGAAAATTTTTTCTTAATAATCACTGTTACAAAAAACCATTTTTTTAGAGGGTGCCAAAGCTGGACTCTGAAAAGCGACATTATGGGGAGAAAAATAGAGCTGTAGAGACAAAAAATAATTAATTGCAATAACTAATTAGGGCTTATTTACATATTATATTTTTACAGACTTTCAAACAGACTTTTCAGCCATGTTTCTAAATTAAAGGGCATTTGTAGTAAAGAACACTCCACATGTTGGATCAAAGCAAATACATTCTTCCCAGACTCTTTTTGAAACTTTTCAGAGTGTATTCAATTCATAGGAACAAAAAACTATCTCACCAGAGAACCCACTGGCCTTTTTTTTATTATTGCTTCCCACTCCACTTCAAATCTTTAATGAACACATGCTCTGAAGAGCTTAGCCTCCCCTCTGATACACTCTTGGAAACAAATGTCACCATTTAACCAAAATCCTATTTGCTGCATGTACAGTCCATTTCCCAAATGGCCTTTCACTAAACACACCCAAAAGAATCTGTTGCTGGGGATTGTGGAAAACTTTGGCATACTTCTCCACAAAAGCACAATCTTTCTTCTAACAAGTGTACCTAGTTAGCTCAACTGGCTGCAGTTGTTGTTACTGAAGCTGCGATCTTGAGGAAGAGCCAGCCACCTTCTCTCTACTTTATGTCTATTACCTTCAGTTCTCCTTTCCCTGACCAAGAGTCGGAAAACTCATGAGAGAGAAGAACAAGAAAGCCATGGCTGGATCCAAGTGAACCTCTCTCACTAAGGAAGGACCTCATACAGTGCTAAGTGTGGTCAGTTATGCCACTCACTTTCCATCTCTTAAAGTAAGCCTTTAGCTAATTCAGGAAGGTAAATCCAGTCTTTTGCATTTAGAAGGCAGAAATGCGCTAGGAAAAGAACAAGGGCAAATAGAAAAGAAGAGAAGGTGCCTTTGTAAAAGGAAGGAAAAGAGATAAAGAGGGCGAGAGGACACAGTGTCGTTTTCTCTGTAAAAATAGAAAAAAAAAAAAAAAAAACCTGGTGAGTTTCACATCGTCTTTTACTTTATGCACCAAGTAGGGAGAGATGTCCACAGGAGTGAGCAACGAGACTTTCCTGTCCCTCCTTCCATCCCTCCATTTTCCTAGCTGGGGACAGTGAGCTGCAGTAAGCACTGTGTAAAATGTTGCTTAAAGGCCTATACTTTAATCATATGCTCTTTAGACCAGATTTCCCAAAATGAAGAAAAATAGACATGCAGGTTCAAGGAGTTGCTATTTTGCAAGAATTAGGGGTTAAAGTCATAAAGAACTTAGCTTTCCTAGCTTATAGTCTCTAACCACTGCCTCACTAAGTAGTCAAATTTTGAACCTATAGTTTAAAAAATAAGGTATTACATTTGGTATACAATTCAAAGTCCTCCCTGGGATTAGCACAAAGTTGGGCATAAAGAAAGGATTATTTGACACAGGGTACAAGCAATTTTTGCAATGTAGCTTTGAGGTCCATTAAAAGAAGCAGAGGCAAAGCAAACCTGAGCCCCAGACTTGCATCCTCCACTGTCAGAAGGAACAGAGCTAAAGTTTGAGACTGACCACACACACATACGTACTCTGAAGTTAACATGGGGAAACTGAACAGAGCTAAAGTTCGAGACTGACCACACACACATAACGTACTCTGAAGTTAACATGGGGAAACTGAGGCTGCAGAATTCTATGTAACTGTAGAGTGGAAAGGGCATAAAGAGTGGGGGCCATTGAGAAACATCTACTCAAAAATCAGTGATCCAAAACTTTTTGCATCCTAAGCATCCAAGTTATTTCGTCTTTGGGACAAGGTGGTGATCCATAAAGTAGGAGCTATCTATTTAGTCATAAATCAATTAAGACATTAAACATTTGGATGGAGAATCAGGCACATGCCATTAAGTATGCATTCTGTCAGTTACAAAGCAAATAGTATCTACAGCCTCTCAAATAAAACTAAAGGAACAATAGGGGAATCCGGAAAAAATCAATTGTGTGCCTCGTGTAATTGCTAATGTGGATAGTATGACATGCAGCTGACAGTCTTTGGGTTGAGTTCATGGACTTTAGACTGCAACACTTCAAAATTATTTTCTCCATAAGGCTTTAAGTCCCTTCATAGTGAATTCTTTTCCCAGAGGATGACTTCACAGTTGGGAGGAAATACACATGCTCAAATACAATCCTGAAATGTACTGATGGTTTTTTCCAAAGCTACACAAAAATTCATTTCTGTTCATCAGAATTTTTTTTTCTGATGGGCTTCGTTTTATGTTCATCTACAAATTTTTTTTCTGTTTGAGACCGAGTCTTGCTCTGTCACCTAGGCTGGAGTGCAGTGGCGTGATCGCAGCTCACTGCAACCTCCGCCTCCTGGGTTCAAGTGATTCTCCTGCCTCAGCCTCCCGAGTAGCTGGGATTACAGGCATGCGCCACCACGCCTGGCTGATTTTTTGTATTTTTTTTTTAGTAGAGATGGGGTTTCACTATGTTGGCCAGGCTGGTCTTGAACTCCTGACCTCAGGTGATCCACCTGCCTCAGCCTCCCAAAGTGCTGGGATTACAGGCGTGAGCCACCGCATCCAGCTTCATCTACAAATTTTATAGCAGTGAGAGATTATATATGAGAAATTGTCATTCCTTGTTGGCTGAAACTGACTCATAAAGTTCCACTGCACAAGTCGGGTGTGGTGGCTCATGCCTATAATCCTTTGGGAGGCCGAGGTGGACGGATCTCTTAAGGTTAGGAGTTTGAGACCAGCCTGGCCAACATGGTGAAACCCCTACTAAAAACACAAAAATTAGCTGGGCATGATGGCACACGCCTGTAATCCCTGCCTCTCCCGGGGCAGGAGAATTGCTTGAACCTGGGAGGCAGGGGCTGCAGTGAGCTGAGATTGTGCTTCTGTACTCCAGCCTTGGCCACAAAGCAAGACTCTGTCTGAAAAAAAAAAAAAGTTCCACTGCACAGAGAGCTGACACATGTTAAAAAGCATGTTCCTACTATGGGTGATACACATTTAGGTTAACTTCAGCTGGTACTTATAGAATGGACTGCTGCTATAGCTAGGATAGCTCTGTCCCTAAGAATCTCAGAGAAGTAAGTAACTCCTCCTGGACACAATGAATGTACCTAACCAAAGAATTTCCAGCCGAGCACTGGTGGCTCACACCTATAATCCCAGTACTTTGGGAGACCAACCTGGGAGAACTGCTTGTGGCCAGGACTTCGAGGTTATAGAGAGCTATGATTGTACCACTGCACTCCAGCTTGGGCGACAGAGTGAGACCCCATCTCTACAAAAAAGTTTCTAAAAATTAGCCAGGTGTGGTGGTCTGCACCTGCAATCCCAGCTGCTTTGGAGGCTGAGGCAGGAGAATACCCTGAGCCCAGGAGTTCGAGGGTTCAATGAGCTATTATTGCACCATTGCACACCAACCTAAGTGACAGAGCGAGACCCTGTCTCTAAAAACCCTGTCAACACAACAATATGGCAAATATTATGTTTGTAAAGTATTAGTACTGTGCTGAGACACAGTGAATGTTCAATACACATTATACCTAGAGAGACAGACAAGAACAGACAGATGCACGAAACAAAGATTAAAACCCACAGACATAAACCATTCATGACAGAGGCCATCGATGAAGTATAATCATGTATTACTAGAGTATACTTGCAGAACTAAAGCAACCAAAAAAATAAAATCAATTCAGATTAGAAACTCCAGTCTGAATACTAATTGGTTTAAAATGTAAAGTAATTACATAAGCTGTTAAGAGTTATTTGGGTTTTCCCCCTCTGAATATTTAAATAGCTAAGTCAGCTTTGACACGTAGGGCCTATGTTGTGTTAACAGTGCTAGAGATACTATATGTAAGTAAGAAATGAAGTGAAAATCACATGTCAAGTAATTACTGCTGACTGAAAATATAAACTTGCTAAACTCTACAATGTTTATTTAATCTCATGGAATGTTGTTATTAAGATTATAAATCGTGTGAAACAAATTAATAAATACCAAGTAGATTCCAACTCAAGTTGAGAAGTGTCAAGATTTATTGGTCTTTCAGGTAAACAATGATTGAGAACCTAAAGTCAATATTTAGTCAAAATTTATCTTGAAAAGCAATAAATCTTGATTTTTGCTAAAGCACGTAAGTAAATATGTACACCATTTTAGAGAATCTGACTGCTTTCTATCTATGAAATATCCACCCCAAAAGTTGTAAATATAATGATCTGTAACACAGATTTTCACTTCCCAAGACACGACTTGAGTTGTTGAGTTACTTTTAATTTTTCTTAGGATAAGATGCTTCAATAGTGCTTTTATTGGTGTAAAGTAAGTTTAATATTAATAATAAAATCTTACAAATTCAGCTTCTGGCATACTGAAATCAGTCTAAACTTAGTATTTTTTTCATCCTGTTTTTCCCTAACAGTCTATGACTAGACTTTCTCATTTACTTCTGTGTTCTTTCCCCAAAGTCTTTCAAGAAAATGGTAAGCAATTTAAAAATAAAAATAAAGAAATTAGCAAATGGATAAACACTTACATTATAAGCAAACATCTTATGTAAGACAGGCTTACTATAAGCCAGGCACTGTCATAACTACCTTACATATACACAAGTGAACATATGTAAATACATGTGTATGTCTATATTCATTTAATCCTCATACCAATTATATGAGGTAGGTATTATGCCCATTTTACAGAATAAGAAACTGAGGCAGAAAGTGAAAAAGTAATTCTGTCCACAGTTGTACAGCTGCTTAGAAGGCAGAGCCTAATAAAAGTGGCAATGTGGCATTTTATGACTAACACCAATCAACCATAAAGGTGAATTTCCAAGTAGTAATCTTCCTTGTAACATTATAAAAACTGTCCCCTGCAGATGACAAAACAACAAGGACAAAAAATATGAATTAATTTACATAAAAGAACATAATTTAGCTCATCGATGAATATAGCCTGGGACCTCACAGGCATTAGCATCACCTCTGAAGATGAAGGGTGAGGGGAAGAAGAATACAAATCTATAAAGTAAACAGCAGAAGGTAAGAAACAAGGAAAGGAGGAAGCAATCACTGTTAGTTGTGAAGATCGAGGAAGGCTGTGTAGACATAGGGGCATTTCAGCTGGGTCTTGAAGAAGAGAAGAGATTCATTCATAAAGGCTCAAGTCAGAAAAATGGAAGCATCTTTGGAAACACTGGATATTCTAGTTGTCTGAGGCTCGTAAATAGAGGAGTATGAAGAAAAGAGCTTGGAATGATAAAGTGAAGCTAGAACACAAGAATCCTGAGTGCTCAGAGTGAGAAGTCCTAATTAATAAGATATAGCACTTTGGGAGGCTAAGGCAGGTGGATCATGAGGTCAGTAGTTCAAGAGCAGCCTGGCCAACACGGTGAAACCCCGTCTATGTGAAAAATACAAAAAAAAAAAAAAAATTAGCCGGGCATGGTGGCGGGTGCCTGTAGTCCTAGCTACTCAGGAGGCTGAGGCAGGAGAATGGCGTGAACCCGGGAGGTGGAGCTTGCCGTGAGCCAGGATCATGCAATTGCACTCCGGCCAGGGCGACACTATGAGACTCCACCTCAAAAAAAAAAATATAAAAAGACATAGGAACAACCAGAGTTTGAAGCAGAGTAGCAATGTAAACTTAAAAAAAAAAACAAAGTCAGGAAACAACAGGTGCCGGACAGGATGTGGAGAAATAGGAACACTTTTACACGTTGGTGGGATTGTAAATTGGTTCAACCATTGTGGAAAACAGTATGGCGATTCCTCAAGGATCTAGAACTAGAAATACCATATGACCCAGCCATCCCATTACTGGGTATATACCCAAAGGATTATAAATCATGCTGCTATAAAGACACATGCACACGTATGTTCATTGCGGCACTATTCCCAATAGCAAAGACTTGGAATCAAGCCAAATGTCCATCAGTGACAGACTGGATTAAGAAAATGTGGCACATGTACACCATGGAATACTATGCAGCCATAAAAAAGGATGAGTTTGTGTCCTTTGTAGGGACATGGATGCAGCTGGAAACCATCATTCTCAGCAAACTATCGCAAGAACAGAAAACCAAACACCGCATGTTCTCACTCATAGGTGGGAATTGATCAATGAGATCACTTGGACTCTGGAAGGGGAACATCACACACCGGGGCCTATTATGGGGAGGGGGGAGTGGGGAGGGATGCCATTGGGAGTTATACCTGATATAAATGATGAGCTGATGGGTGCTGACGAGTTGATGGGTGCAGCACACCAACATGGCACAAGTATACGTATGTAACAAACCTGCACGTTTTGCACATGTACCCTAGAACTCAAAGTATAATAAAAAAAAATAATAAATAAATAAATAAATAATTTGGAGAAAAGGTTTTACTCTGTCACCCAGCCTGGAGTACAGTGGTGCAATCACGGTTCATTGCAGCCTCAACCTCCCGGGCTCAAGTGATCCTCCCACCTCAGCCTCCTGGGTAACAAAGGTTACAGGTGCATGCCACCACGCCTGGCTGATTTAAATTTTTTTTTTTGCAGAGACCCAGGGGTCTTGCTATACTGCACAAAGCTGGTGTTGAACTCCTTTCCTCAAGCTATCCTCCCGCCCTGGCCTCCCAAAGTGTTGGAATTACAGGCATGTGCTACTATGACCAGCTGCAATGTATTCTTTGAAAAGATTAATTAGCAAGAAAAGCTGGAAGGGGAGGGAACTAGTTAAGTTACTGCACCAGTTTGAGCTTGATTAGGTGGTGGTCTTGGAAACAGGAAGAGAGAAAGAGAAGGAGATAGCATGGGGATAAACTGCAGACGATCTGGCAACTGACTGATGCTGGGGGCACGCAAAGGGACTGTTAAAGATGCTCATGATGTTTCAAGCCTGTGACTCCTGTGAGAAATCCATCAATTAGAAGGAGCAGGTGGTTTGGGGGAGAAAATGCTATTTGAAGCATTTATTTTTGTTTGTTTTTTTTTTTTTTTTTTTTTTTTGAGACGGAGTCTCGCTCTGTCGCCCAGGCTGGAGTGCAGTGGCCGGATTTCAGCTCACTGCAAGCTCCGCCTCCCGGGTTCACGCCATTCTCCTGCCTCAGCCTCCCGAGTAGCTGGGACTACAGGCGCCTGCCACCGCGCCCAGCTAGTTTTTTGTATTTTTAGTAGAGATGGGGTTTCACCTTGTTAGCCAGGATGGTCTCGATCTCCTGACCTCATGATCCGCCCGTCTCGGCCTCCCAAAGTGCTGGGATTACAGGCTTGAGCCACCGCACCCGGCCGGAAGCATTTAATCCAAAAAAAAAGTTCAAAAAATTTGAGCTACCAGATCTACTGATGCCTAAAGCTCAGGTGATTGAGAATAATTCCCCTTATTGTACAAATCAGTTTGAATTGTATATTCTATTAGCTGTTACCGAAAGCATTTGATATACTTGATATCAAATGATGGTTGGTGAAGGTCCTGTTTTTATAACCTACTATTTTTACTTAAATTTACCTAAGATGCAGAGGTCTCAGATTATAAAATATTATGTGGTGGCCGGGCGCGGTGGTTCACGCCTGTAATCCCAGCACCTTGGGAGGCCGAGGAGGGTGGATCACGAGGTCAGGAGGTCAAGACCAGCCTGGCCAACATGGCGAAACCTCATTTCTACAAAAAATACTAACAATTAGCCAGGGGTGGTGGTGGGAGCCTGTAATCCCAGCTATTTGGGAGGCTGAGACAGGAGAATTGCTTGAACCCAGGAGACAGAGGTTGCAGTGAGCCAAGAATGCACCACTGCACTCCAGCCTAGGTGACAGAGCAAGACTCTGTCTCAAAAAACAAAACAACGCCTGTAATTCCAGCACTTTGGGAGGCCGAGGCAGGCGGATCACAAGGTCAGGAGATGGAGACCATCCTGGCTAACACGGTGAAACCCTATGTCTACTAAAAATACAAAAAATTAGCCGGGCATGGTGGCAAGCGCCTGTAGTCCCAGCTACTCGGGAAGTTGAGGCAGGAGAATGGCGTGAACCCGGGAGGCGGAGCTTGCAGTGAGCCGAGATAGCGCCACTGCACTCCAGCCTGGGCGATGACAACAACAACAACAACAACAACAACAACAACAAAAATTATGTGGTAGGAAATAACATCTATTTCAGCAGAAGACATTTATTAATTTATAAAGAAGTGAGAAAAAGCTGGATGAAGAAAAGAAGACAACATTGGTAGGCCTTGACCTTTGGTAGCACAGTGGTTCTCAACCAGGGGAGATTGTTGTCCCAACAGGGGATATTTGTAATGTCCGCAGACATTTTTGGTAGGGTGGGTGGGTGAGCTACTGGTATCTTATGGATGAAGGCAAGGAACACTGCTAACTATCCTACAATGCACAAGACATCCCTCCACAACAAAGAAGTATCTGGCCTAAAACGTCAATAGTGCCACTATTGGAAAAACCCTATGACAACAGAAAGACAACAGGGCAAAATAAGAGATCAGTATGCTGACCCTACTCACTCACTTTTCTCTGCCAGCAATGGATATATCATTTATTACGGGGAGGAGGAAAAGCCCTTTCACCAGTTCTACTTTCTTACCTTAAAAAATGATTTATGCTGGTAGGTTAAATAGTGCCATGAAAAAGAGGCACCATTATCCACTAGACTACCTGCTAGTAACATCTGCTCCAAGCTTGGCTCTTTTCTTCACAAATTAATCTTGGTGAAACACTGCTCAACAAGAACTCTTACTTGAAAAACAAGTGCATAATCAGGGCTTGGCTGAGCTGATTTCAGACATGAAAGCTGCTAGTGGTGGATGGAAAGAATGCTTCTTGTCACAGTTGATCTCCCTCTATCGCTATCAGTTCTATCTTCAACATGGGGCTACCAGGATTCTCTATATATTCTCCTGCAATCCCAGATAGGGAAGGAAGGTCAACCTCACCATCCTTGAAACAAGACAAATGCTGGGCTGGGCTACTTGGAGTACTGAGAGCTTCAGGGGAAGATGTCTAATTAAATAAACTTTCTCGACTAGGTGTGATGGTTCACGCCTGTAATCCCAGCACTTTGGGAGGCCGAGGTGGGCAGACCACCTAAGGTCCTAAGGTCCGGAGTTCAACAGCAGCCTGGCCAACATGATGAAACCCCATCTCTACTAAAAATACAAAAATTAGCCAGGCATGGTGGCACCCACCTATAATCCTAGCTACTCAGGAGGCTGAGGCAGGAAAATCATTTGAGCCCATGAGGCGGAGACTGCAGTGAGTTGAGATTGCACCACTGCACTTCAGCCTGGGCAACAGAGTGAGACTCTATCTCAAAAAAAATAAAATAAAATAAAATAAAATAAAATAAATAAACTATCTTACTGGAATGTTTCTCTGAACCAATGCCAAGCCATATTAGAACCCAAAACAAAAGGAGAAATCAGGAATTCTCATCCTGTCTCTAGTTAAGCTTTTATGTTTTGTTCATCATGGACTTTTTACATTAATTTTTATTTTTAAAGAATATCATATTAGGCCAGGTGCAGTGGCTCACGTCTGTAATCCCAGCACTTTGGGAGGCCGAGGTGGGTGGATCAAGAGGTCAGGAGATCGAGACCATCCTGGCTAACATGGTGAAACCCCATCTCTACTAAAAATGCAAAAAATTTAGCCAGGCGTGGTGGCGGGCGCCTGTAGTCCCAGTTACTTGGGAGGCTGAGGCAGGAGAATGGTGTGAACCCGGGAGGCGGAGCTTGCAGTGAGCCGAGATCACGCCACTGCACTCCAGCCTGGGCGAGAGAGTGAGACTCCGTCTCAAAAAAACAAACAAAAAAAAAAATCATATCAACATATTTTTAAAATCTTGATTACTAAGGGTTTTTCGGTACTTCCTTAAATTCTGTACCCAAAGCACATGCCTCGCTTGCCTTACCCTAGTCCCAGTCCTGTTCTGAACACTTTTGCCTCACAGAGAATCCAATGTATGCTGCACTTAACATTTTCTAAAGTGATTTCCCCTGGTATTTAGCATTATATTAAACCACCACTAACTCTTTTTATGATTCCCCAGTTACATCTCTCTTTTATGATTGCTTCAAAAGGCCAAGAACCTCCTATTGGCTTAGAGGTTCAGATTATTTTGGAGGGTTACCTGAAAAGCAACCTGTCTTTTCTTACTGTTTCTGGAACTTACGTTTTCTCCCAGCTTGGATTTAGAAGTCGCTTCCTACATCAGTCTCCTCCACTCTGTAGCTTCTATAACATACAGTGTCCTACCACGGTCCCCTCTGACTTCTCTTTCACACCACTCCCCATTCCTAATGCCTGTTTCTCTTTCCTCATATTTTACAAGAATCTCATCTCTTTGAACTTTACAGTATCCTTAAAACAAAACCTGTCCTCTTCTTTGCTAAAACCTCCTAAAAAACCCTGACGGCATTTCTTAGAGTAATTCTACTTGAGCCATTTTGGTAATGATAACAATTTGATAAAATTAAAGTCATGAGAGTGGATCTGAGTAGTGCTAGGAACAGTCTCAAAGTGAAAAAGATTACTTTCATCAGCTTCCTTTAAATCCACGCTTGAATTTCTTCATTTTTACCCCAACCAAATTCTTTACGTTGTACAAGGTTTAGGAACTGTCTTGGTCTATTTTCCCTTCCTTTATTCTTTTCCCTTTTGTCTTCTTTCCAGGCTTTTCTATCTCCCTAGAAGCACATGTTTGTGAACACCTCCAAAGCTAATCTTTTAACTATACGTTTAGTATTTGCAGATAAGCTATTTGTATCAGGTTATTTAGACTTAGTAGGCAAGACACAAGCGGAAAACTCCTATTATCTGGAACTCCTGCTTCTGGGGAATTCCCCAGAGTGATATTCCTAGCTTCTCTCCCTGTCCCTTATCCAACTCTCCTCACAGATGGAGAAATTAGGTATCTGACTGCAAGTTAAGAAGAAGGACCTAGGCATGCCCAACTTGGCCTTCAGGAAGCAGGTTTCTGTCTGCTGTGGTAAGAGGACATCATGCCCTTCAGGAAGCAGGTTTCTGTCTGCTGTGGTAAGAGGACATCATGCCCTTCAGGAAGCAGGTTTCTGTCTGTTGTGGTAAGAGGACATCATGCCCTTCAGGAAGCAGGTTTCTGTCTGCTGTGGTAAGAGGACATCATGCCCTTCAGGACTCCAGCTGTGGCCAGGTGAGTAAGTCCATCTAATTTAGGGGTCCACTCTACAAAATAAATGTGATCTATAAGCAATATATGTGATATTTTAATCCCCATCTTCCTGTCTCTTGGCATAAGAAAGAAGAGGTATTACTCATTTATTAACCTGTAAAACTCCTGCAAGGATGGTGGCTCACACAGACAACATCCAATAATGGGAGTGGAGAGGAAAGGGAAAGGCACTCAGACGCATGTCGGTGGGTGACATTATTGAGAGATGAAGATCACACAGGAAAGTTGGGCTGAAGGGGCTGCCTGGAAACCTTTAGCATTATCAGGAACCTTTTACTCACGTTAAAACTCCCTGTCCTAACAATGGATGAGAAACATCATTTTCCCAAAGGTTTTCCATCCATTATTAGGCCATAGTAAGACTTCTCTTTATCTAAGAGATCGTTTGGGGAGCCTCCCTGTAGTTTCTGGGGGAAAAAATTGCAGTGATGTACTAATTACTGAACTAGGATATGTCACTTTTGGTTCAACTGATATTTTGTAACATTTGAATTGTACATAGTCAAGACAGTTTAATCTTCCCTCAAAATAGAGTGTTGAAGAGGCTGACCCACAAGACTGTGAAAAGCCTGGCTCGAGGCCATATAATAAATCAGTGGCAGGACTATAAACAGAAGACCGAGCTCTTGTGCTCCTAATTTATTACTTATCCCACCGAGTGTGGATGCCTCCCAGCCACTACATCATGTGTGTCTATTATTTTGTCTGGTCTAGGGCTCAAGAAAAACATCTTTATTGATGAAGATGGAGAAGGAGACCAAGACTCAAACTAAGTCAGTCCTCTGTGTCAGAGGTACAAGTCAGCTGATTTAAAAGAGAAGCAATTTTCAGCAAAGTTTTTGGTTCAGCCCTACATTATTTACCTCCTTCATAGAAAAAATATGGGTAAGACACAATCCTTGGTACACTGGTATATACCTGGTTAGAATGTGATTTTTCAGTCTTTTGGAAATTGATACAAACCTGTATGTCTTAGGTTTTAGAATCCTAGTTTCCTTCTGGAAGTGGTATATGGTAAGTACTACATTTTTTTTCCGTTAAAGGTAATAAATAAAATCAATTTTGTGGTTCCTTTTATATCCATTTAAGAAAGAAACACCCTCTATTTTTAGCCAAGATTTAAGAGTGATATCTGGGTTAGATAGCGGAGATCACAGAGTCACTAAGTGTGCCTGCCCATCGTCCCACCACTCTGAGTTGAGGCTCTCAGAGGGCTGCAGACAGGCTGAGCAGTCCAGAGCTGGTCAGTTTCTTGTCTGCTTGGTCCCAGAAGCAGCCAAAAAGATATCACCAGAAATCTCCCTTCCCCAGGTGGATGCTGTCAGTGTTGGAGGTAGCTGACTGGAAATGAGGAAACAGGGCAAGTAGGCCAAAGCTTCCTCATTCTCTGGGGAGGAATCACATCCATCATTCATCCTCCTTTCATCCAGGTTCCATTTTTGCTGTGGAAATGTCCATTCAATGTCCTGGGCTATTATATAACAATTTGTCTAGTCTTTGTCCCTGATCTCTGGCAGGGAGCTTCTAAAACCCTTGGAATTTCCCCAGGTAATATGAGTATCTTTGGTATTCACGAGCCCCTAAAATCACACCTGAGTTTCTGCTAACAGTGAGTCATAGTGGACCACTAAATAGCCTCAGAATGGGGGTTGGTCAACAGAAAGACCAACCCATGCAATTAGAGGGTTGGGACTTTGAGCCAGCCTGACCTCCAGGAAGGGGAAGGGGGCTGGATATTAAGTTCGCTTGCATGGCCAATGATTCAATCCATCATGCCTACATAATGAAGCCCCAGTAAAAAGTTAGGACACTGAAGCTCAGAGGAGCTTCCTCACTGAGGATCGTATCAATTTGATGGGAAGGTGATGCAGCCCGATTCCACAGAGAGAGGGCACAGAAACGGTGCATTTATGGCCCTCCCACACCTTACTTTCTGAGTCTCTTCATTTGGCTATTCTTGGTTTTTATCCTTTATAATAAAACTGCAATTGTATGTATAGCATTTTCCTGAGTTCTGTGAATTGTTCTTACAAATTATCAACCCTGAGGAGGGGTAGGAACTCTCAGATTTGTAGCCAGTCAGTCCCTGTGCAGGTGACCTGGGAACCCCCTGAACTTGCGCTGGCATCTGAAGTGGGAGCAGTCTTGTGGAGGGCTGAGCCTTTAATTTGTGAGGTCTGTGCTACTTCTGGGTGGTCAGTGCCAGAACTGAATTGCGGTATCCAGTCGGAGTTGAAACAGATTATGTGCAAATAAACTCTGACAGTGCATTGCCCAGAGCAGGGGTTGTACCTTATATCTGAGGAATCCTAGTCCTGCAGAGAGGGTATTTTGGTTAAGTAAGTTAGGAAATGTTGTATACTTTTATCTCACATTAGTAGAATAAAGGCTCTAAGAGGTCCTATAGTCAAAAATTAAAAAAAAAAAAAAAAAGTGCCTGGAAACTGGCAAGATTATAATTGGTTTGCTAAATAGGGAACATGTTAACTGTATCTACAGATGACTCCAACCTAGGATTCCTAGAAAAGATGGTGAAAGCAGGAAACCTAATGGTGGGTGTGGGGATGGCAGTTCAATTACAGTGGAGAGAATCTGATAGGTCCTAAGTCAGTGTGCGGGGATGGAGAGGGTGTTCTTGAGAAAGTAACATTTAAGCTAGTGGCCTGAAGAATGAGCTGCGGGTCGTGCTGGGGATGGCAATACTCTGAGGAGGCAACTGCACATACAAAGGCTCTAAGGTGGGTGAGCAGAAAGTGGTGCATTTGAAGAACAGAAGAAAGCCAGTGTGGCTGGAACGGTGTGTAAGGGAGAAAGTGGCAAGAAGGCGAGAGTTGAAACTGAGGGGGTGGGTAGGGTCATTAAGGATGCTGGTCTTCATGCCAAAAGAAGTGGGAAGCCACTGAAGAATTGTAAAGAGAGGACTACCAGGGGTCAATCTGAATTTTAATAAGATTATGCTTGCTGTAGTTGAGACAAGATTTAGAAAAAGTCAGAATAAAAGCAGGAAAACTGGTTAGAAGGCCACTATGGTCATCCTGGTGAAAGATGACCCAGTTGCAGCAAATAAAGTGAGGGAGGTAAAGGAGATCTCAAAACTCAAACACCAACTACGTTTACCGAGTATAAAATAAACATTAGGCATGACATTAGGATGTATTAAAAAGGAAGCTGGAATGTAGGTAAAGAATTCGGGCTAACTCCTTCCCTTCTTTGTACTCATCACCAGGTAGACCCTGTCAGAACATCATTGACATTTCCAGAATGTAAGGAAAACATGGAAACCTGGAGATGTTTCAGCAGATTGATACCCCAATGGCTAACATATTAAACATATGTAGAAGAAATAGTTAAAGGAAATGTGCTTATATAAACTAAAGAAAACTGAAGTATGGGTTGACTCATTCACCAAGAACATCCCGGCCAGGCGCAGTGGCTCATGCCTATAATCCCAGCACTTTGGGAGGCCGAGGCAGGCAGATCACCTGAGGTCAGGAGTTTGAGACCAGCCTGGCCAATATGGTGAAACCCCATCTCTACTAAAAATACAAAAATTAGCTGGGCATGGTGGCACATGCCTGCAGTCCGAGCTACTCAGGAGGATGAGGCAGGAGCATCACTTGAACCCAGGAGGTGGAGGTTGTAGTGAGCTGAGATTGCGCCATTGCACTCCAGCCTGGGTGACAGAGTACAATGGCGTCTCAAAAAGAAAAAAAAAAAAAAAGAAAAAAGAAAAAAAGGAACATCCTATGGCCCAAACCATTGTTTCTCAAACTTTGTATGTACTCAAATCAATAGGAAAGCTTGTTAAAAAATCCCAGAGGTTCTGATTTCAACAGGTCTCGGGAAGCGTCCAGTTATCCCTACTCAAGTCACACTCATGATTCTAATGTAAATGGTACTCATATCACACTTTGAGAGATCCTGGGGTAGACACACTGGTGCTGGGGCCCTGCCCTCACAAAAGTAAAACACAAAGTCATAGGCCCATGACAGGAGTCCGTTAGAGTGGAGGAAGGGAGGTTGCAAAGGATAAATGTTCGATTATATCTGGAGCATTAGAATTAGGGGTGGAGGGGAGGGCAGTCAATAAAGTCTTGCAAAAATGTCTTTAGGGGTGTAAAAGATTTTTCACACCCAGAAGTCTTCAACAAAGTACACTTCAGAACCATAATCAACATGGTCAAACATCAGCTGTCCTCCTGATCTCACTGCTTTTCAGGCTTGCTCCATTTTTCACCTGAAAAAAGGGAAGGAGTTTCACGCTGTTTGGTTTTTTATTAATGTAATTTAATTAAAACTTGTTTATGTTAACATATTTCAAGGTATAAAGATGGATAGGCATACATACAGGCATCTATCCTACTGCAAAATTAACCTGTACTTTACCCCTACACCTCAATTTCTGGGACTGTGTGTGGTCCAAGTTTGCTGAATGTATAAATGATTAGATGAAAATATTAATGCAAGAAATAAATTGGTACTGCTATACTACTAGATTTCTTTACCTAGTGATATATTTAAAAATGGCAAGTTTTTCACTTAAGCATGCTTCTGTCTTTAGGGAGTATAATAGATTTTAGAAAACCTCTCAGGCTTTTATTCTTAGGTCCATGAAAAGCTTAGTTTTTCAAGGAACTTAGCTAGAAATTAAGGAGAATCTTAACCTACCCAAGTCTATCTTAAAACTGTACTTACACCAGTTTCTCTCCCAGTGAAAGGTCAGTAAATAAAAACTTTGAAGTCAATGTGGAATCCAATGGTACATTAACATTCTCTTTAGAAGTTACGCCGGAAATGAACACATGATGAGAACAATGTTAACCAAAAAGGAAGCTACAAAAAGGGACAAGAACTTTCCAGACCAAAGTATAGCAACAAAGACTACGAGAAATGAACGGCTTAAAAAAAAAAAAAAAACGACAGCACAGCTATGGCCTATGAAGTTCAGGAAGGTCCATCAAAAGATCTGTATCTTCTGAAATTCAAAATGATTTCATTCTTCTGAAACATATCAAAGACCAACATGTGACTTCTATGATGAGAATACCAGGAATAAATCAAAAAAGCAAATTTATATCCTATAAAATCAAAGGGCCTACTTATATAATGTGATCAAATCTCTTTGAATTTTAGGATATGAAATAGTTTAAAACACAAATTATATAACATTCTTCTTCCATAGACTTGCATTACTACTTTAATATGTATTCATATTCTTCTTATACATTTATTTTTATTAAAATTATTTCCTGGCCTAGAAACTTAGACTGCAAAAAGTAATTTATTTAATGATAGACATCAGAGCCAGGAAAAGAATTCCTATGTCCTGTCTCCTTAGTCAATTGATATTTCTACTAGTTTAAGTTCTCATCCCCAAAGGAAAAAGGTATTCCTTATTAAATAAGGTTTAAACGAAGGACCACATTAATCTCATTTTCTCTAACCCTCTATAGACATTCAAAGGATCACAAAATGAGAGATAAAAGGAACCACATAGAGCAAAGTCGGTCCCTCTAAAATATGCCAGACAGAGGTGGAAGAGTTGGAAGGAAAGTCTAATACCTTTGAGTATTAGACTCAACTAATGTGTATTATAATTCAACTCAACTGTGTATTATAATTACTTATTTATGTGTCTGGCTTCCAGTTTTCAAATTTTGTAAGGACACAAAATGAGACTGATTGCCTTGTTCACTCTGCAGAAAGCATAGTGCTTAGCACATAGTAAGGCTTCCATAAACATTTGCAGAAAGGCTGAATGAATAAATCTCTATCTTGCAGAGGAGAAAACTCTAGATCAGACAAGTTAAATGATTTGTCTTGAGGTCAAAATTCCAGGCCTCTTGCCATTCCACTCATTTTCACCCATGGCCATCAAGTTTTCTTAAATAAGAAAAAAATCCAATCCACTCTGGATATTTTTGTTACCTTGGCCCAATGGGATTACACATAGTAACCCTCTTTTCTCCTCTAAGTGACAGCCTTCAAATATGAGGGGATAATACTTGTGTCTTCCCTATTCAAGGTTACATTGATTTGCAAGCTATGGCTTTTAGTTTCTTCACTACCACACATCAATAGATGTGGATGTGTGTGGGTTTTTTTGTTTTGTTTTGTTTTTTTGACACAGAGTCTTGCTCTGTCGCCCAGGCTGTTGGAGTGCAATGGCGCGATCCTGGCTCACTGCAACCTCCACCTCCTGGGTTCAAGAGATTCTCCTACCTCAGCCTTCTGAGTTGCTGGGACTACAGGTGCCCGCCACCATGCCCAGCTAATTTTTTTTTATGTTTAGTAGAGACGGGGTTTCACTGTGTTGGCCAGGTTGGTCTCGATCTCCTTACCTCGTGATCCACCTGCCTCGGCCTCCCAAAGTGCTGGGATTATAGGCGCGAACCACCACACCCGGCTTAGGATGTGTATTCTTAAAGTACAGCATACATAACTGAAGTTTCCAGATATGATCTGGCCAGGGCAGAGTGCAGTGAGAATATTATCTCTTCTTTCTGGACTGGTTTTGTAAAAGCTTTTCTTTTCTTTCTTTTTTTTTTAGATAGGATCTCACTCTGTCACCCAGGCTGAAGAGCAGTGTCATGTTCATAGCTCATTGCAGCCTAGAACTTCTGGGCTCAAGCAATCCTTTTACCTCAGTCTCCTGCATAGCTGGGACTACAGGCATCAGCCACTAGGCTGAGCTATTTTTTTTTTTTTTTTTTTTGGTGGAGACAGGGTCTTGCAATGTTGCTCAGGTTGGTCTCAAACTCCTGGCCTCAAGCAATCCTCCCACTTCAGCCTCCCAAAGTGCTGAGATTATTGGTGTGAGCTACTGCACCAGTCTTGTAAAAGGTTTTCATGTAGCTATGCAACATAAATGCTGGCTTCACAGCTGCCTCATTTGTATGCCCACATGTTGTTAGCTCAGGTTTTCTCTACCTTCTATCTTTGTGGTTAATTTTCTGAATATAAATAGAGGGACTATTTCTCCCTACTAAATCTCATCTTGTTTGTTTTGATCCATCCTCTAGCTTACATTTCAGAATCTCAATTCTGTCATTCAACATATTAGCTCTCCAAACTAGTTTTGTGATAGCTGCAAATTTGATAAGTATGCCTATGGTATCTTTATCCAGGTAATTACAGTGGTAAGTGAGCAAATACCATTAGGTTGGTGCAAAAGTTATTGCGGCTTTTGCCATTAAAAGTAAGGGCAAGAACCACAATTACTTTTGCACAAACCTAATAATAACAGCTAGCCTTATACAACACTTACTATGTGCCAGGCAGCGTTCTAAGTCCTTTAACTCAGTTTATTCTCACTACAAACTAATAAAGCAGATGTGATTATTTTCTTACATCTGATGAAACAGTGGAGGTACAGAGAGGTTAAGCAGTTTACCTAGGATCGTAGAGCTCGTGAGTAGAACTGGAAACCCAAGCAGTCTGGCTCCAGAATCCTTGCTCCTAATTACTAAATTGTGCTGCTTCTCATTACTATTGTGTACCTTTACTGACAAACTTCTAGACTAAGAGGGAACCATTAGACAACAATCGTTGAGTAAAACTGCCAATTATTCACAAAACAACACACATACTACAATCTCTGATAACCCAAGTTAACAGAGATTGTAGTATGTGTATTGTTTTGAGGGCTTTGCCAAATGCTTTTCTGAACACTAAGTGCTATACAGCACAGACCTGACCTACTTATCGACTATTCCTCAATTTCTTTCGTGTGCCCTCAGACTATAAAGTCTTGGGAGTTACAGACCACAACTATACTTCCTCTTATATCTCCCAGAGCACCTACTACATCATGAACACACAACAGAAAGTTTTATCTTTGACAGATGGTAGCGAAAGCCAAGGAGATTTTCCCTGAGTTAAATTCTGTGGGAACTAAGGACAAAGTTTAAAGCGGAGTTGGGGGTCGGGGGGGCCACTTTAGCTCTTTAGCTTTCAAATTCTCTGGTACAGATTCCCTGACATAAGCAGAGACAAGGATGTAATGGTCTCCAAGCCACTGGCCATGATGGCTTGACCCTTGGTCACCCTGTCCCATTCTTCGGCTCACCCGCTTCAAGCCCTCCATAGCCTTGCAGGGCTGGGTGTTTCTATAAGTATTTGAAGAGCACAATCTGCACCTCATTCTTATTTGCATATCCCAAGGTGCCTGTCAGAAAACCCCCAACTAAAACTTCACTTAAGGATTTTACTTATAAGCAACCCCTCCACGGTTGTATTCAAAGTTGGAAAAATAAAATTTAGCCCTTTATCGCACATAAATACCTAGGGATTTCTCCTCTGGGAGACAACAATCCAAAACACTCAATAAGAAAATGACTTAGACAATACAACATAAGAAGGCAACAATGCACTAAACATTTCTCATGTATCAAAGCTGTTTATATGTTTGGGGGAGGGGCATATCTGACTCTTCCTTTGTTGTCTTTTCCTCCCCCAGTTAGCTACATACCTATTCCCTAACTCTAATAAATCTTCACCTTATTACTTCTAAGTGGGAGACAAATTTGAAAATAGTAGTAAAGATAATAATTGGAGATATCAAGGAAAGTCAATTTCCTTATTTCTACCTCTCATTTCCTTAGAAGATCTGGCACTTTGGCTACTAAAGGACCCCCTGATTTTTCACATGGGAATGAAAACAGATTTTGGCTACCTTAGAACTTCTTGTTTTAAGGTAGAAACCAACAGATCTTTCTTCACCTAGACTCACATGCATAAGAAGTTCCCAAATTCAATTTCCCTTTTTCTGAAGAATTGCTATTCTACACGATTTACCCAGAAGCCAATAGGTAACTAACTGGGTCCAAACCAGAAATACTGCTTACTTCCAGACTGGCAGCCATTTAATGAGTAATTAACCACCCCATACTTTCTATCAAGGATGCTTGTATTGCTAGGGTAAAGGTATCCTTTATGTTGAAATGATGCCATAAAACAGGCCTTTGCCAGAAATACACCCTCATTTATCATATGAAATGCCATGTGGTATTAGCAAGGTCGATAATGTTTGTTCAATATATTTTGCTTTCACAGGAGCTTGAAATGATTTGTTTTTGCAGCTGTTACAGAGTTAAATTAGGGATTTAGTTTCAGCTTAGCTAGATGAGCATATATAACTAGGAGCTATTAATTATCTGCCTAGAAGCCTTTGGTCATCTTCCCACAACTTACAGCATCCTTGGAGGACTAAGTTATACCAAAAGCAGCCAGATTTTATCCTCGAAGAATTAATCTTGGCTTCTTGGTTACTAAGGGGAGGCTAAAAATTTGAGTTTTTATTTCTTATTCCACAACTCCCCCCACTAAGCATATAAATGTTATTAGTACATAGATTTTTTCTAAAGTTGAGCAAAGAATTTAAGACAAAATCTTAGTGCAAAGTCTAGTTTCAGACATCCGTTCCCACAAATAAAAAACTAAAAAGCACAACTTTTCTGGCCCTAAAGCACCAATAATCAGCCCCCTTCTCTTTTTCTTTCCTCTCATACTGCTGTTCAGGCTTAAACAGAGTACAGGGAGAGGAAGTTAGCTACGAAGATAAACTCATCGAAAGCCTGCCCTACAATTCTAGTTGCCCTCTACCTGTTTGTGAATGTTAGCTGGGAGCAACCGCTGAAAAGCTTTGGGGGGAAAAAAGCAGGGAGGAAAATAAGGCAGGGGAGAGAAGACAGAGAAGAAGGGAAAGAGGGGGTGGGGTGAGGCAAAGAAAAACTAGAGAGCAATTCAAACAAAAATGAAACTCTCTCTTTCTCTCTCTCTCTCAAACACACAAAGAGGAGGAAAATGCCCCCACACCCCCTACCCCAGGTCCTAACAACATACTTCTTTATCAGAGGTTCATTGTCAATCAATTAGCCCAGGCAGCAGGGGTCTGTGAAGGGGGGGCACCCAGGGAAACAATGGACAGCCCTGTTGTATTACTATTTAATCACTTTTGCTAAATAAATAGAGCAGCCCCTAGGTGCTGTCATGTCAAGGGAATTTATAACAAAAAAAACTTCATTTTTCATTGGTCATTACTTTTTTCCCTTCAGGACAAGAGAGGGTTATTACTGTAGCCTTAAGTTCCATCTTTGTGTTTCTTGCCTTTGATTCCCACTCAGACCCTGCCACTTTCTGGCACTAATTTGTCAGGCTGAACAAAGAGGGGATTTGTACCTCCTGTAAGGTCTCAATTAGGAATGGCTTCTGCTGTATTATGTGCCATTCAGAGAAGACACAATGCCGGTAATTACAGGAATTTGCACTAAATGGCTGAAGAATTCACAGCAAAACTTCTCCCCACCACCTCTTGGGTTTACCCCTCCCAAGGGTTGGAGGGAAAAAAAGGAAAGCAAAAAAGCTCTTAATGCCAGAGAGATGTAATTACCAACAGCAGTCCCAAGAGGTTAAACAGCAGCCAAGGAGTAAAACCATAAAACCTGACACAGTGAAAATGGTGTAGGGGATCTCCCAGGCTCACTGTTTTTCTTGCTGTCTTTGCTGTTAACATGTTCAAATTCAGTTCAGAATTGGGAACACTGCCCTACAGTGGGCCATCCAATTTCATCTCCAGATTACAAAACAGTCAAACAGAGAACACTTCCAAAGGTGAGCTTTGCATCTGTTGTCACACTCAGAAACAAGTCCTTGGGCCCTTTTATTATAGTAATCAATTGCTAGGTGTCTTGATTGCTGGGAAATTTTAGGAAAAATATCTGTGTGTGCTAGTGCCAAGAAAACCATGTATCTATTCAGTGCAAATAGGTAGGTACAAATGTCAAATTCCTAAAGAAAATAGAGCTGCTTAGATAGGAGGAACAAGTTCTAGTGTTCGATAGCACTGTAGGATGACTATAGTTAACAATAATATGTAGTTTCAAATACCTAGAAGGGAGATACTGAATGTTCCCAACACAAAGAAATGATAAATGTTTGAGATGATGGATATGCTAATCACCCTGATCTGATCACTATATACATGTATTGCAGTATCACTGTGTACCCCATAAAGATGTATATTGTGTCAATTAAAACTTTTTTTAACTTAAAAAAAAAAAAACAGAGCTATTGCCTTAATCTAATTTCAGAGCATTTTGTGAATAGCCTAATTTAGAATCACATACAGGTATGTAATTCATAAAGATTTTAATAAGCTGTATAGTCATTTGTTTTAGCATTAATATTACAACAGCACAGATTCCCCATTGCCAAACATAATTTTAAACCTCAACCAGTAATTTCACTGAAGAAGCATGCCTCATTTGCTGCTACAGAGGTGTCCCTGAAAAGCTGTACCACCAAATTAACTGTTCCTAAATACCATTCCCATCATGTGCTTCTCTGCTCAAGAACCTTCTGTGACTTCAGGGTCAAACATTAAATGTAATCTGAACTGTCTTTATTTTTATAGGTCAAAAATGACTGAAAATCTGCAATTTCACATAGTTCTACCTGGCACCATCTCTGAGAGTTCTCTAACCCAAAGCATGGGCCTCACATCTGTAGCAATTGTCACAGCTGCCTTTTGACATTCACTGATGTGATTATTTGATTCATGTCTTGTCTTCCCTAGTGGACTGCAAATTTCATGAAGGCAAGGACCATGTCGGCTTTCCTGCAGCACTGACCCATCTAGGTGCTTCCAAGTTTCTGGGCACACAATAAATAATATAATGAATGAAATAAGTAAGTTTTCAAATTTCAAGAAGTAGAACTAGCAAGTGTAAGGGTCCTAGAGGTAGGCATGATAATAGTAGGTTCCAGGAACAGCAAGAAGACCACTCTGAGGCCGGGTGCAGTGGCTTACGCCTTTCACCCCAGCACTTTGGGAGGCCGAGGGGAGGCGGATCACGAGGTCAGGAGTTCGAGACCAGCCTGACCAACATGGTGAAACCCTGTCTCTACTAAAAATACAAAAATTAGCTGGGCATGGTGGCGTATGCCTGTAATCCCAGCTACAAGGAAGGATGAGGCAGGAGAATCACTTGAACCCGGGAGGCGGAGGTTGCAGTGAGCAGAGATCACACCACTGCACTCCAACCTGCGTGACAGGGCAAGACTCTGTCTCAAAAAAAAAAAAAAAAAAAAAAAAAAAGAAGACCACTATGGCTGGGGCTTCCTAAGCTCAGTGCAACCCTGGAGCTGCAGAGGAAGCCATGGAACAGTCACGCATAATCAGATACAACTATCAAAAATCAAGTAAACATTTAAAACATACACAGTTACATATTAGCATATATTTTTAAAACCATAACCTCAGGCGTTTTTGGATAACCATGGTCCATTTTTTTCTGCAGGGGCTGTTTAAATTTTAAAGAAGGATACAGAAAATTCTTCACTTACAGAAAGAATTTAATGAAATAAGGCCAATTGCACTATTTTGTAGATTTAAAAACCAACATTTGTGGCTCCCCTGAATAGCAAGTAAATGACATCATAATAAAGAGCTACTCTGTGCAATCTTCCACTTTTAAAGTTTATTCATCCAAACTATTTAAAGGGGGAAGAACTAAGTAGACATAAAAACTTATAGTATAAAGGGGCACACTAAAACCACGAAATACAGTGAATATGCCTCTCCTTAAAATAATACATAAAGCCAAAATTCATCAAAAACAATGTGCTGAAGATTTTGGCATTTTGGAAGATCAACATGCTATGCTACCAGCTTTTTCACTGAAGGTGTGTTTTTATGAGGATGCAAAGTTAGAAGACATAGGTAGAAAAGGAAGAAGCAGCTGGTTTAGATTAACTATGTTTGTGAGAAACACAGATCAATTTTTAACGTTCCATCTGCTATAATAATCTCTGGTATAATGAACAGTCTCCCAGGTAATCTAAAAAACATTTAGAAGTTTGCTTAACAGGTTTTTACCATTTTCTTTTGAGACTCTGCCCCCTACAGGAGATCAGGAAATAAAGTATTCTTACCTAGAAAACCACAGTTCAGCCGGGCACAGGCGATGGCTCATGCCTATAATCCCAACACTTTGGGAGGCCAAGGCGGGCGGATCACCTGAGGTCAGGAGTTCGAGACCAGCCTGACCAACAAAGAGAAACCCCATCTCTACTAAAAGTACAAAATTAGCCGGGTGTGGTGGCACATGCCTGTAATCTCAGCTACTCAGGAGGCTGAGGCAGGAGAATCATTTGAACCCGGGAGGCGGAGGTTGCAGTGAGCCGAGATTGCGCCATGGCACTCCAACCTGGGCAATGAGACCGAAACTCCATCTCAAAAAAAAAAAAAAAAAAAGGAAAGAAAAGCAGAGTTCAAGGCCTGGTACAAAAACAACCTGGTAAACCACAAGTATCACAAAGCAACTGAATATAGCACTTTCTGAGGGAAGAAGGGGTATATAAATGGAACAGCTTTTCTTTCTTTCCTTTTTTTTTTTGGAATGTGCCATACTATACAAATTAAGACTGACTTCTCCCTGTTCCAAATTAGAAACCTGTCTCTCTCTGCCCCATTCATCAGAACTCTGAACCAAAGCACAAAGTTAAAAGTCGAGCAGTGCAAATGAATTTTAGACTGCCTTCCTTCCCTGATTCCCTACTACTACCCTTATCCAACCTATCCTCCACAGGCCAAATTTAGTGAGCACAAAATCTAGACAGCAAAGGGAAGCATCCTATCATATGGAACCTAACTAAGGCAGCTGCCAGAAAGTTCTATTCCTGCCCATTATATAATATGTTTCCTGTTCTTTTCTACCCAGCTTCCTTCTCCCTCTGTTGCTCACTTTTCTTTTTTTCCTGATTTCATTTCTCCAGTTGTCGGATGCAATGAGCTTGCTGAATGGCGCCTTCTACCTACATTTCTCCTTCCTCTTGAGTGTCAGGAATGCTATGAATGCAGTGCAGAGCATGGGCAGTGCACACTCCATCAGAAGGCACACTTCTGAGAGGGAGGTGAATTAGGCAATACCTCTTGTGAAACACCTGAGGCTTTTCTTCCCTCTTTACTAGAAAGTTTCTTGATTCAGCTACTCCAATCTCCACATCTTGAGAACTAAGCTGAGCTGTTCTTCCTTACTCCAATAACACAACAGATTTGCTGACCACATCTGTAATCTAAAGCCACGGAAGTGTACCGTAATTCCAGGATGTCCAGAGTAAGCACTTAGTAAATTATTATTGAATGCCTGAACTTAAAAATATATATACTAGTATAAGACACTGAAATGTCAGTAATTTCTATTTTTTAAAAAACTACTAAAACTAGTATCTCCTTATTTCAAAACCATTTTCCAAAAGTATCTGGGTGACTTAACACAGGTCTTTCATACCTACAGATACATCTATATAAACTAGTAGAGCTTCTTTCTTCTTCTTTTTTCTTTTTTGAGATGGAGTCTCGCTCTGTTGCCCAGGCTGGAGTGCAGTGGCACAATCTCGGTTCACTGCAACCTCCACCTCCTGGGTTCAAGTGATTCTCCTGCCTCAGCCTCCTGAGTAGCTGGGATTACAGGTGCCCACCACCACACCCGGCTAATTTTGTATTTTTAGTAGAGACGGGGTTTCACTATACTGGCCAGGCTTGTCTCAAACTCCTGACCTTGTGATCCACCCATCTCGGCCTCCCAAAGTGCTGGGATTACAGGCATGAGCCACCACGCCAGGTCTAGTAGAGCTTCTTAACTGGCTCAGTGTTTCTGGTCTCTCCAATCCCACCCCGCAAGTTTCTGGTCCACAGTCACTGAGGTCCTTGAGTCAAACAAGGATGATTCACTCAATCCTCACTTTGGGTAATTTATTTTCCAATAGAAAAGACCAGCATCATAACTAACCTAAGTTCAAAACATGGGTTTTCAATGTGCTACCCCTATTTGGCTTTTTTCAATGCAGGAGCAAGGACAAAATTTTAAATGCGGTTTTGGCTGGTAGTGAGCTTCTTGATCATTTTTAAACAACATACTTAAATCTAATAGACTTGAATTAAAACCTTCCAAATCAAGTTTCCATTTAAAGCCATTCTCATGGTAAATTTAATGTCACAAACTGGGGTTTAATGAAAGGAAAATAATTTGATTTAGTTTATAACAGATATCTAGATCAGTGAAGTTTTAAAACTATTTTTTTTTTTTTTTTTTGAGATGGAGTCTCGCTCTGTCACCCAGGCTAGAGCACAGTGGTGTGATCTCAATCTTGGCTCACTGCAACCTCTGCCTCCTGGGCTCAAGCGATTCTCCTGCCTCAGCCTCCTGAATAGCTGAGATAACAAGCACCCGCCACCATGCCTGGTGAATTTTTGCACTTTTAGTAGAGATGGGGTTTCACCATGTTGGCCAGGCTGCCTCGAACTCCTGACCTCAAGTGATCCACCTGCCTCGGCCTCCCAAAGTGCTGAGATTTCAGGTGTAAGCCACTGTGCCTGGCACATTTTTTTTTTTTTTTTTTTTTTGGTAATTTTACTGTTTTAGGAAAGGTGGAAGAATGGGCAGTAGAGGAAAGATGCAGTAATAAGCTTTTACAAAATAAGATTGTTGACCTCAAACTCCTCTTTTGCATCTCATCCTTACATAGCAGTTCCAGAAGCCCTGGGCTTCCCACGATGGGCATAAGCCCGTAGTGACTCAGCGGTCATCTGCTGAATCATCATCTACCCTGCTTTTAGCCACCCCCACATTTTCTGTCAAGACTGATTTTCTAGATTTCACCTTAAAAGGATTTGACAAGGTCAAGATCAATGACAGTTACTGACTGTGGCCATTTTCCTTGCCTAAGGAATTTTAGTAGTCAGCTTTGGACTTGAATGTCTCTTATGAGACAATTTGTGACATGCATATTCACAGTGACCTTCATTCAAGAAGGCAGAGCGAATAGAATCATGTCCAACTCAGGAAGCCTAAATTCTAGTCTCGTTAGGCTCTAGCCAAGTCATTTTGATTCAACGGGGTATATCATAGCTGCTTCTATTTACTTCAACAGTGTGGGATAAGGATGGACGGATGCTTTAACATAGTAAGCTTCTCGAGGAGAGATGCCTTTTATAAACAGGAAGTAGCTGTGACTAGCCTTTTAAGGGGATTTTTAAAGTGAATTCCAATTGTGGGGTTCAGAATTGTTCTTTAATGAGCTTTAGGCTGAAAATCTGCTTCATACCTGCACATTTGAAACTCTGAGCAGTGAGTCCTCGTTCCAAAGACAAAGTCGTCAAAATGCTCAGGAAGCTGGTAGTCACAGATTGGCGTTTATTCTTCCTGAGTTCATGCCCACCCATCTGATCCTTGGGTTTGTTCCTCAGTGTGACTTGCAGGTTTTGCTCTGAACTCCTGGCTGCATTGGCAGCTGTCTTCAGAGCCTCCATCCATTCCTGAGCTCTCTGTCGGGTCTCAGCTCGGAGGCGAAGGACATCCTGGGGGAAAATGACTTGAAAACAAGAGTCGCAGCCATCTAGGTTGTCCATCTGGACAGCCAGACATACATCCACGTTGTAGCTCAACAGTGGATCCTCGTCTAGCTTGCCGGGCTGAAAAGCCATAAGGTAGGCCCTGCTCAGCACAAATGTAAATGCCTTCCAGTTGTTTTGGACAGTCAGCCTGTAGAGAGTCCCTGATTTGAGGATGTTTTGGTACTGTTTGGGGCTATCCAGGACAGGGGACGGTGGCAGCAGCCCACTGGCTTTCTTCTGGAAATAATGATACTGTGCATAGTCATCATGATGGCCAAGCCCTGGTGAGATTGTCAGCTCATTCTGCCGCCCCATGTAACCAGGCACAGCAGCATGCACGACTTCCCAAAGCTTCTGCCCCCAGTCCAAAGCCTCCCATGGTGACTCTGCCTTTAGCTGTAGCTGAGTGTTGTCATACAAAACAGTATCCACCATCCTGGCCTCCAGGTTGCCCAAAACAGATATGCTCTGGAAGTGTGAAAGCTGGTACGTGGCATAGAGGTTCTGATTCCCACTGCTGTCGAGGCTGTAGAAGTATAAGTTGTAAGGTGAAAGTTCTGCATAACAGCTTTGCCAGTAACTGTCATGGTCCTTTCTAATCTCCAGGTAACCCTTCTTTAGAATGTTTGGGAATGTCTGCTTGTGTTCTAGAAAGAAAAAGAGAGGCAAAGTATTAATTAGAATTAGTTAGTTATAAGAAGGCAGGCACAAGAAACCACACAGATCAGGGACTGACAGTCTTCTGGTTCAAATTAAACAAAGTAAAAGTAGCAGAATCCCAAGATGGTACCTAATTGGCAAGAAATAGCTGGGGAAATCTTGAGTCTAAAAACTTTAATTAGGAGGCTGGGTGTGATGGCACACACTTCTAATCCCAGCATTTTGGGAGGCCAAGGTGGGAGGGATTGCGTGAGCACAGGAGTTCAAGACCAACCTAGGCAACATAGTGAGAGCCCATCTCTATAAACAATTAAAAAATTAGCTGGGCATGTAGCACATGCCTGTAGCCACTGTAATCATGCCAATGCACTCCAGCCTAAGAGACACAGCAAGACTCTGTCTTAAAAATAAAATAAAAATAAAAACTAGAACTAGGGTGGAATCACATGTATGAGAATAAGTATGGGGCATGGAACGTGCAACACCAATGGAGTGTGCAACATCAATGTGAGATGCAGAGGTCTGTGTGGAAAACAGAAATACTGGAACGACTGTGACTAGCTATGCCTTGTGAATCTAGGAACCAATCACACTTTGCCAGGGTTCCATGTTTTCTAGGTAATAGTCTATTAACAGTGTATTAGTCTATTAACAGTCTATTCCTACCATTACTTTAAATGGTAAAAACCGCAATTACTTTTGCACCAACCTAACAGTACCAAATACACAAGAGAGAACGTGCCTTCTGCCACTGGACCTAACTCTCTGCTAATACTCTTATCTTTTCTCAGGTTGGTAAAGTGAGGAAAGGTCAATGAATAGGAGACAGCATAAAATGTGCTGCTCACAAACTCTCATTTCTCAGATACCTTCAGCAGCCCTCAAGGCCAGTTCATGGACCTTCTGTCTAGGAACCAGAGATCCAAGCTTGACCCGACTAGCTCACTTTTTAGGTCTCTGCTTAGATGGCAGTTTTCTCTCTGAGCCTGACTGTGCTTATGCTGTTCCCTGAGCTTGCAATGCTCCTTCCAAAGGCTTCAATCAGCAACTGCACACTTACCCTCTTTCAGAAAAAGAGTCTGTCCTGATTCTCCCAACCTCACCTACACACATGCATGCATGCCTGAGTCAGTATCAGGTATCACTACTAAATTATTCTTCTATCATGGACTCTTAGCTCAGGCTATATTATAATAGCTTATTTACATGTCTGAACAAATAAAATAAGTCTTAAATTCTTTTTAAGACTGTCTTTCCTGCTAGACAATCAGTTTCACTGAAGGCAAGGGTAAGGTCTCTCTTTTCATTCTTAGACCACAGCACACTGAACATTGCCTTGTACATAGTGGGTGCTTAATAAGTACTTGTTGAATTAGAAATAAAGCACCTAGCACAATGCTCAGCATATAGTAGGTATAATTTCCCTCCTATCTTCTTTTCTCCCTTTCTCTCTGTTTTACTAGTCATGCCATCCGTAATCAATGATTAGCTGCAATATATACTAGTTTAGTACTTAATAAAAGGGGACTATCATTTCAGAGATTTCCTGACAAACTTATCAGACATGAAAATGACATCCAGCCAGGCGCAGTAGCTCATAATCCCAGCACTTTGGGAAGCCGAGGCGGGTGGATCACCTGAGGTCAGGAGTTCAAGACCAGCCTGGCCAATATGGCGAAACTTGTCTCTACTAAAAATACAAAAATTAGCCAGGCATGGTAGCATGTACCTGTAATCCCAGCTACTCAGGAGGCTGAGGCAGGAGAATCGCTTGAACTCAGGAGGCAAAGGTTGCAGTGAGCTGAGATCATGCCATTGCACTCCAGTGTGGGCAACAAAAGTGAAACTCTGTCTCAAAGGAGAGGAGGAGAAAAGGGGGGAGGAGGGGAGAGAAGGGGGAGGAGGGGAGAGGAGGGGAGGGGGGAGGAGGGGAGGGGAGAGGAGTGGAGAGAAGAGGAGAGGAGGAGAGGAGGAGAGAAAGAAAAAGAAAGAAAAAAGAAAGAAAGAAAAGGAAGGAAGGAAGGAAGGAAGGAAGGAAGGAAGGAAGGAAGGAAGGAAGGAAATAAATGACATCCACGTGAGAGATGTCAATCATCTCCTCCCTGGTAGAGACTTTAATTTCTGAAATGTTTCTCAATCTCTTTGCCGACACACATTGGAGACAGTCATAAACTAATTGAGTCATTCCCTAAAAAAGATAAATCATACTGCCAAAGGGTATGATTTCTGCTTTTGGCTAAAGATTTCTGCTTTTGGCTAAAGAAAAAAAGAGGAATATAGGTCTAGATCTTAAAATAGCAAACCAAAAGAGAAAAGGAGAGAAATGCGGCTGAGAAAAGCCAGTTTTACCTGTTTTACATCTCTGGTCCTGACATTCATTAGTATTTCTGTGGTAACTCAAAAGCCATTAATTTCTTGCAACCCACACTAATCCCTTTGTAGAAAGAGATAATGGATGCCTATTTGCAGGTTATCTTTTTCTTCTGATAATGCAATAAGGGAGGCAGTGCTGTTAGCGACACTGCTGCCACCTCTCCTGGTCTCATTTCCATCAAGCACTGATGACAGTTCAATCTTTTCCATAATAAGACTTAAAACTATGTGTCCCTCTATCCCCATCCCCACTGTGACCCGATGGCTCAGCTGAGTCCGCTGAGTAAAATAAAAACCACCTCTCCTGCTTTTAGCTAGGAATTTTCCTCCCCTCTTCTTATCTCTCTGCGAGCTTTTAACAACAGCTCCCAGGAATTAAAAATTCTACTTTAATTGGGCCCAAACCAGCAGCAAGCCCAGCTAAAACCTCACTCCTTTCTAACTGTAGAAGGTATGGTGGCAGGTGCCAGCTTGGGTGGACTGAATGAGAAGACCGGCGAGGGAATCTTCAAGGTTCCCTCACCTTCTAGATGCAGAATAAGAAGAAAAAATGCACTGGGTTCCAACATTTTTTCCCCACTCACTAAGCAACATTTCCTATCTCTGTTCTCCCAACTCAGCTTCAGCCCTCTTTAAGTGGTACATTAAACTGAAACAGAAAAAATAATTGTGAATCCTAGAATCCTAGGAAATGGCTTTTTTTTTTTTTTTTTTTTTTTTTTGAGACAGGGTCTTACTCTGTCACTCAGCCTGGAGTGCAATGGCATGATCATGACTCACTGCAGCCTTGACCTCCCAGGCTCAAGCAATCCTCTCACCTCAGCCTCCCAGCCAGCTGAGAATACAGGTATATGCCAGCATACCTAGCTAATTTTTGTATGTTTTTAATAGAGACAGGGTTTCACCATATTGCCCAGGCTGGGAAAATGGTGTATTCTTATAGGCTGCTGTTTGTCATGTAATTTCTTGAAAAATAAGAATCAGCTGGGCGCGGTGGCTCACACCTGTAATCCCAGCACTTTGGGAGGCTGAGGTGGGCAGATCACGTGATGTCAGGAGTTCAAGACCAGACTGGTCCAACATGGAGAAACCCCATCTCTACTAAAAATACAAAAATTAGCCGGGTGTGGTGGTGTGCACCTGTAATCCCAGCTACTCAGGAGGCTGAGACAGGAGAATCGCTTGAACCCGGGAGGCAGAGGTTGCAGTGAGCCGAGATCGCGCCACTGCATTCCAGCCTGGGCGACAGAGTGAGACTCCATCTCAAAAAAAAAAAAGAAAAGAAAAGAAAAGAAAAATAAGAAGAAAAATTGCAAAGGTGATCAGCAAGCTATTTTCTGGCGTATCCATTCCTCTCTGGAGGACCTGTTTATACCATACCTTATTAATATATTGTGTGTGATATAAAAGTTACATATGTGATCATAAAGTGCTAGAGAACTACCATTTCTCTAACAACTCTTTCTACTGGATCTGAAGTTTATTTATTTATTTGAGACAGGGTCTCACACTGTCCCCAAGGCTGGAGTATAGTGGCACAATCATAGCTCACTGCAGCCTTGAACTCCTAGAGGCTCAAACAATCCTCCTGCCTCAGCCTCCTAAGTAGCTGGGAGTATAGGCGCACGTCATGATACCTAGCTTATTTCTTTATTTCTTTGTAGAGAAGGAATCTCACTATGTTGCCCCAACTGGTATTGAACTCCTGGCTTCAAACCGTCCTCCCACTTTGGCCTCCCAAAGTGTTTTGATTATAGGTGTGAGCCACTGCACCCAGACTGAAGTTTATTTTTAATATTTCTGCTACTGACAAATCAGAAGCTATGTATTTAAATCTAAGTTTTCATTAATTTACCATAGTTCACCTTTTGTTTCTCTGGGCTGTATCATTTCAACTCATTTAATTAACCCCACACATATTCTTTTAAAGTATTCAATTTCATAAATAATAAAATCTCACAATGACTAATTTGATAAATGAATATCATATAATAATGAAGTGAAAGTGTTTGACTTCATAAATGAATATCATCACAAATGAATACAGTAGACTCTTGAAGAGCATGGGTTTGAACTGTGCAGGTCCACTTTTACCTGGATTTTCTCTGCCACCACTGAGCTAGGAAGAGCAGCCCCTTCTCTTCCTCCTCAGTCTATTGAGCATGAAGATGAAGAAGATGAAGACGTTTATAATCTACTTCCACTTAATGAATAGTAAATATATTTTCTCCTCCTGATTATTTACTTACTTTATGGAGATGGCTATGGCCACCATGGTGCACCTGTCAGCCTGTTTGTGATTTCCTTCCTTCCTCCCTCCTTCCTCCCTCCCTACTTCCCTCCCTCCCTCCCTTTCTTTCTTGAGATGGGGTCTCACTCGGTCACCCAGGCTGGACAGTAGTGGTACAAACATAGCTCACTGCAGCCTTGAACTCTTGAGCTCACGCAATCCTCCCAGATCAGTCTCCAGAGTGGCTGGGACTACAGGTATACACCGCCGCACCTGGTTCATTTTTTAATTTTTTGTAGAGACAGAGTCTTGCTATGTTGCCCAGGCTGGTATCAAACTCCTGGCTTCAAGCAATCCTCCCACCTTGGCCTGCCAAAGTGCTGGGATCATAGGTGGGAGCCACTGTGCCCAGCTTTGATTTTCTTTTCTTTTTCTTTTTTTTTTTTTTTTTTTTTTTATTGAGACGAAGTCTTACTCTTGTCCTGTAGGCTGGAGTGCTATGGCATGATCTTGGCTCACTGCAACCTCCGCCTCCTGGGTTCAAGTGATTCTCCTGCCTCAGCCTCCCAAGTAGCTGGGATTACAGGTACCTGCCACCACACCTGGCTAATTTTGTATTTTTAGTAGAGACGGGTTTCACCATGTTGGCCAGGCTGGTCTCGAACTCCTGATCTGCATGCCTCAGCCTCCCAATGTGCTGGGATTACAGGCATGAGCCACTGCACCCCACCTGATTTTCCAAATAACATTTTCTTTTCTCTGGCTTATTCTATTGTAAGAATACAGTATATAATACATATAACATACAAAATATGTGTTAATTGACTGTTCATGTTATCAGTAAGGCTTCTGGTCAACAGTGGGCTATTAATAAAGTTTTGGGGGAGTCAAATACTAAACATGGATTTTTTTTTTTTTTTTTTGAGAGGGAGTCTTGCTCTGTCGCCCAGGCTGGAGTGCAGTGGCGCGATCTCGGCTCACTGCCAGCCTCGCCTCCCGGGTTCACGCCATTCTCCTGACTCAGCCTCCTGAGTAGCTGGGACTACAGGCTCCCGCCACCGCGCCCGGCTAATTTTTTGTATTTTTAGTAAAGACGGGGTTTCACTGTGTTAACCAGGATGGTCTCGATCTCCCGACCTCGTGATCTGCCTGCCTCAGCCTCCCAAAGTGCTGGGATTACAGGAATGAGCCACCACATCTGGCCCAAACATGGATTTTTTACGGCATGGGGGATTGCCACACCTAACCCAAGTTATTCAAGAGTCAACTGTAATATAATTTATTTTGCAAATGAGTAAATTATCTAATATCACAAATGATCCAGATAGGATCACCGACAAAGAGTATCATCATTTCCCCAAAGAAAACAGAGAAAGGCGAGCAACACAAATCACTGTACCTATGAATTTCATACTGAAACCACAAGACAAATTCCTCATGAAAAAGAAAAACAAAACAAACAAACAAACCAAAAAAAACCCAACTATTTCTCTATTGCTTTCTACTGTGGCTAATACAAAGACTTGGTTCTGGTCCTCCTTAATGAAGATTCCCTTTTCCTTCTCCTCATCCTTACAGTATCCAGTGCAGTGGTTTCGGCACAATAAATGCTGCTTACTGAAGAGGAAGAAGGGAATTTTCCCCGTCATGCACCTGATTCACTTCTCTACTGCCAACACCCCAAAGAGTTTCTCTTTTGCCATTATTTCCTCTATCTGTTCTCAAAAAAGTTTCCATGCTCACGGCCACCTTCATCAAGGCTGAGTCCTCCTCCTTCCTGGCCATTTCACCCACTGTTGCCAGGCTAAACTCTACGGGTATCTCACAGTCCCTCTCACACCCCTCCTCAGGCTAACACTCTTCACAGGTTTCTGGGTGCCACACAGTAAAGTCCATACTCCTTGGCTTGGCCTTAAACATTTCATTATGGAAAGTTTCAAACACACTTGAAAAGCATGTAGAAGAGTAAGATGAATGCCAGGTACGCATTGTTCAGTTGTAAAAATCACAATTTTCTGCCATTCTTCTTTCATCTCTCCTATCCCTCTCCAACTCTTGCTTTTTATTTGTTTTTCTTGCTGGTATGTTTGAAAGCAAATCACAGACATTAGTTTCATTTCACCTGTAAATACTTCAGGGTATATTTCTAGTCTAACAGATAAGATCTTTAAAATATATACGATACTTTTTCATTACTTTTTCATACCCAACAAAACTGATAATTCCTTATCTAATACCCAGTCTGTGTCTATTTTTCCCAGGTTGTCTCAAACATCTTTTTTTTTTTTTTTTGAGATGGAGTCTCGTTCTGTCATCCAGGCTTGAGTGCAGTGGCATGATCTCGGCTCACTGCAACCTCCACCTCCCCGGTTCAAGCAATTTTCCTGTATCAGCCTCCCAAGTAGCTGGGATTATAGGCGTGTGCCACCACACCCGGCTGTATTTGTAGTAGAGACAGGGTTTCGCCATGTTGGTCAGGCTGGTCTCGAACTCCTGACCTCAGGTGATCCACCCGCCTTGGCCTCCCAAAGTGCTGGGGTTACAGGCATGAGCCACCGCGCCCAGACACATTTCTTTAATATAGATAGTTTGTTTGAATGAGTTCATATGTTGATTTCATTGACATGTCTTTTAAGTTTTTTAAATCTATAACAGTTCTCTCTTCCTCCTTTTTTTTCATGCCATGTATTTCTTGAAGAAGCTGGTTCATTTATCCTGTAGAATTTCCCACATTCTGGATTTGGCTGAGTGTATCTTCACAGAATTACTTCAATGTTTCTGTTTCCCACGTTTTCTGTCAACTGCTACTTGAACCTCAAGGTTCAGTGAGGTTTTTTGTGTTTTCGTTCTTGGTGGCTTTTTGGTTTTGTTTCTGTTTTGTTTTTGCAAGAGTATGTCACAGGTGGTTGTCCCACTTCTAGGGATGTTAAGATAATTAGGGGGTTCAGGGTATATTAGCCTGACCCCTCCATCATACATTTCCTCAGAAACCCCTCACACAGTGCTGCCCTGCTTAATTCCACCATCTTTCTGTCAGCTGACCGAATCACCATTTCCATGGCTCACCTCCTCCTGACCTTCATGCATTTTCTCCACAGTCCCCCACCTAGATCTTCCTTCGTCTCTGCTTGTCCGAGTTCTCCCCATACTTGAGGGCTACAATAAAATCTTATCCATTCCTGAAGCCTTTCTTCATCCCTTCTAGTTGAAAACAACTGTCCTCCTCTGAATCTTCATGGCTGTATGTCTATACCATTCTGATGACTCAGAGTCATTTTTGCCTTCAAATACTATTTCATGCTCACCAAATATTTATTAAATTTTATAATAAAAATTATTCCCCAAATCAGTAAGAAATGTAAAAGGAAAAAAAAAGTTTCCACTTCTACACCCTAGTACCCACAAAATTCTCCTGCCCAGACTGTATACTGTTTGATATGAACCCTTTAGACATTTTTTATAAATATATACAGATAAAATAATTAGGTTTGTTCACATATATTAGCATATATAATTACTGAACTATTAATGTGCTTTCATTTTGGTGACTTTATAGAATTTTGCCTTTTTAAAAAATACAATGTTCCAGATCACAATAAACGAAATGTTTAGGTAACCTACTTTACCAGGGAAATCTGGACTGCCTGAGTCAGAATAATGAATGAATCCACAGGAATAGGATTCTGAAGATCAGGCAATAGTTGGAATGAAAGACAAAGTGCAACCTTTTAATGTTTTCAAAGAACTCAAAAGCCATGTGGTGCCAATATTCCAAATCAAAATTATCTAGGAAAATTTAAATGAAATACTTAAGTTATTATAATAAGATTAATAAATGTGAAAAAAAGCCACAGCAGAAAGTGGATGGAGTACTCCTAAGACTGCAGTATAACACCCTGTCCTCGACAGGCTCACCCGGACTGCTTCTCTGTCAAAGTTTAGCAGATCTATGACACTTCTTTCACTGGATCATCTTTCTTCTCAGTTTCTCTACAGGCTATCCAGGCTATAGTAAGCTGAAAGGATAAATGATATTATCTGAAAGTCAGGAAACAGGATTTACAACTGTTATATAGGCTCAAAGACAAGGAAGCAAAGCAATTTGACCCGCATTTATGGAGCACCAACTACGTGCAAAGCAGGGCACTAAGCTTTGTTGGAGACACAAAGGTGACAGAAGTTCTTAAGGTCCTTACAATTTGGTTGTGGTAAATTACTCGAATATAGACTTCTCCATCATTATAAAAATTTTTTGGTTTTTTTTTTTTGAGACAGGGTCTTGCTCTGTTGACCAAGCTGAAGTGCAGTGGCATGTTCATGGCTCACGACAAGCATCAACCTCCCAGGCTCAAGAGATCCTCCCACCTCAGCCTCCTGAGTAGCTAGGACTACAGGTGTGCGCCAACTACGCCCAGCTAATTTATTTTTATTTTTGTAGAGACAGGGCCTCGCTATGTTGCCCAGACTGGTCTCAAACTCCTGGGCTCAAGCAATCCTACTGCCTTGGCCTTCCAAAGTGTTGGAATTACAGGTGTGAGCCACTACGTGAGGCCTCCATCAATATAATTGATTAGCTAAAGATAAAAGAAAAGAAGCATCACTTCAGAACAAAGGTATTCCTCTGATTTGGCTGGTCTTCACTTATGGCCAATACCAACAATCTGTATTCAACTGCTACTTCCTCTTGCCTTTTAGGCCCCGTTTCCAGCTTTGCAGACACCATGCCACTTGGTTCAACCTCACCTAACAGCTCTGGCCCAGGTGCTGCCAGCACTGCACTGACAGCCTGGGCCAGGAGAGAATGTGGTTAGACTTCCTGAGAACCATTCAACCACCTACCAGACCCACTCCCTCCTCTAAGGCTGTGTACTTCTCCAAGATTAGTTACACCCTCTAGGTTTCAAAATTCCACTCTAGCCACCGACTCTAATTCCAGGGGACTACTAAACTTCATCTCTTATACACTGCCCCACTGTCAGCTCCACCCACTGTTGGTCTCAAGTAACAACCCCTCCTGGCACTGTCTAAAGCAAAGATAAAAGTCAATTTTCATCGACTGCTATTGACTTCCTGGAACTCTGCACTGAGAAAGATGCTGAGACCACATGTGGACTCAGTGGGAAAGAACCCTGGGGTGTTGCTGTGGTGGGTAATAATGTGAGTTATGCATTTGCCCTCTGGTTTTAGGATCTTGACAACACAGTTCCTTACCCTCTTTGACTCCAGAGACAAATTCTGTCTTCCACAACAGTAATATCCTAGACCTTTTAGAACTCTTCATAATAAAGTTCTTATCAATTCCAACCTGGTTCTCCTTCATTCTTTACACAGGCATTTTTCTCAGTCCACCTCACCTGCCTTCTACTCCATCTTCATGAGGGCCTTCAATCACAAAACTCTTCCACCTCACCCTGTACAACCTCTTCCCTGTTTCACTGGACTCCTAGCTTCTCAAGATCCTGTGGTCAGTAGTTAAAACTCGTTTTCTCTTACCTCTCTGATTTAATCACCAATTCTGCATCACACCATCATCTACATTCTCTATTTAAGTCTAGCTTTCTTAAGCAAGAGATAGAAGTGCTAACCCCAGGAAACACAAATTCATATTGCTCACCTTCTATCATATCTTTAATCTGATAATCTGATCTTCTATTCATTTCAGTGGATCTGAAACACAATCCCCAGAACAGTATATCCATACCATCTTCACTTTCCTCAAACACCTAATTCCACGGTCTCTTTCTCTGTGCATTGTAGGGACCTCTTGTATATATAAGATATTTGGCTTCACTTCAACATCATACTAACCCATTTCCTGTAGAGGTGCCACAGAGCTTAGTGGTTAACGCCACAGTTGCTGGAGCAACCAGCCTAGGTTCAACTCCTAATTCTGCCCTTACTGTCTACGTGACCGTTGACAAATTATTTAACCTGAGTCTCAGTTTCCTCATCTTTAAAGTGGGACTATCATAGTAGTATGTACCTCAGTGTACTGTTGTGAGGAAGAAATAAGTAGCTCTTAGGACAATGCCTGACACTATGTAAGTGTTCAATAGATGTTTTCCGTTTCAGCCTTTTAGTATCAAAAGAAGAAACTTTTTGCTTCCTTGCTATAGCAGACCCTTCCACCTCTACTGTTAACAAGCTCCTTCCTACTTCTCTAGAATCCCTTCTTCTATAACATGTTGCAGTTCTCTCTCTACTAACCTCCTTTCCTCTATCTTCCAATATCCCAAGGTTTACTGTGTCTATTAAAAAATTATTTGCTTGATCCTACCCCCTCATGGCTGAACTGTCTTTTTCCTTCAGATTCCATATGCTTACAATGCTTCTTCTTCCTGGTCCACATGACCTGGCCTCTGGCTATTGCTCTGACCTCATCTCACATCATCTTATAACCTTTCTCTCACTCCAGCCACAATCCTCTCTTAGGTTCCTTGAACAAGCCAAGCACATTCTAGCTCTGAGGCCTCGGAGTTGCCATGTTCTCTATCTGGGGCTTCTCTCCCCAGTTCCACTATCTTATTTGCCTCTCTCAGTGTTTCACTTCAAAAGTGCTCTCCTCAGTGAAGCCATCCCTTAAACACTCAGGTTAAAGAGCCCCTCAATTGTTCTCCATCACACCTCTTGCTTTATTTCCTTCAAAGAACTCTCTCCTCCTGAGAACAGGGACCTTGATATCTCTCTCCTTCCTGAATACCAGAGGCTGGCTCCATAAATATTGCTGACTGTATCAGCAGAGGACTTTGCTAGAATCTGTGGAGATACCAAGCCAATCAGACACAGATCCTGTCAATAGAGTTTACAGCCCATAGTGGAGAAAAGATGGGCCCCAAAGTATCTGCAATATGCAGCAAAAAGTACTCAGAGCCTTCTAACATGCAAGAGAAGAAAGAGAGGGCTTTTGCCTGGGAAGTTCTTGAAAGTCTTGAGAAGGAGGTGGCATCTGAGGTAGACTTTGAAAACAGGATAGAATTGATATTCAGAGATGGCAGGAAGGGGTAAAGAGCATTTCAGACGGTGGGCCTTCACTTAGATTTTCTCTTTCCTTTATCCGTTATCCTCCATCTATCCCCAATTACAGCCCTTCTTTTCCTTTCATTGGAAGGAAACTTTCTCTTCATTGTCACTATCACCCTAATTTGAGTCCTCATCACACATCATGACGCCTGGCAGACCTGATTGGTTTCCATCCCTTAGTTCTTTCCACCTACCAATCATTCCATGTACTGCTGGGGTCTGAGGAGACCCATTGAAGACCATTCCTTTTCCTCACCCAACTTTTGAACCAATTGAGATGGACAGAGGGTGGCTAGATACATGGGGATCGAAACATCAGCCAGTTGGAGGATACAACTTAGTTGTGTAGCAGCAAATTGAACCCCAGGATTTCACAGACTTACCTCTGAGTCACAAGCATCACTGGATAGCCAGAGGCCTCCCCTCCTGGGAAACTGCCCGTGAAGGGCTGATGGCATGGAGGAGCAGACCTGGGCGAGCGGACCAGAATCAGTGCTCTTAGGAGAGCAGCTGAATTACCTGGTTCATCTCCTAAACTTGCCAATAAGTCACTCCTCCTTCTCATGGGTGGAGTGTGCAAACGGATGGAGAGAGGCCAAGAGTGCCATTCTAGCTGATGTCCCTTTACATGGACACATAAGGCCACTGAAAGTGAGGGTCCCTGCTACCCTATCACCACCTTTCACCCCACCAACTTCCACATTTCTTATCAAATACCCTTTAATCTTGAGTCTCAAGACATGTGTGGGTGCTTCTTGCCAAATATATCACAGTAAGTCTATTCGTATGGCTTTGAAGGTCCTCCAAAGTCTCAGCCTACTACTCCAAAATGTCCCCCTGTTCTAGGTTAGCCTCCTGACCATCTCATACATACGCTGTGTTCTTTCCACCTTGACTTCGTGCTCAACTCTCAAAGTTCAGCTGAAATAGCCTTTCCTCAGTGAAGACTCCTCTGGCATTCTGAATCATAATCATCACTCTTTTCTTCCATTCCTGGTTAATAAAACACAGTTTTCCAAGTCAATTTGTTTCATACTATAGTACTCAACTATGTTTAAGCCAGAAACAAAGGGAAAAAATGAACTAATGTTAGGTCTTTGTCCTCCTCGTCACAGGCACATCAGGGCACACTAATCATGCCACTGACACACATGTCCATAGCAAAGAACACGAAGACAATGATACTACAGGAACCAAAGCCAGACTGTGTCTTGCACATATTAAATACGCTCCACAGGCCCTGGTACAGTGTTGGTCAGTGGAGTACACAGATGGTATTCCACAGATATTTTTATTAACAAATTTGTTATGGTAGAAATGAACTAGTCTTTTCTATGGCTACGTTGGAGACTTTCTTTTTGGGTAAAAAAAAGGATATTCCATTCATTTTCCCTTCATAAATCTAGAAAAAAGATTACCTATGTCAGCTCTAGTGGAAACAGACCTGTAACATATCTGGCTACATATTAGCTAGATATACCAGTTTAGGGATCTCTTCTATCCAGTTCTTTGCAACAGTGAAAGAGCATAAGAGCATAATCTCTTCCATCCAGTTCTTTGCAACAGTGATAGAGCATAAGTCAATACATTCCTGGCCAATTTTTCTCAAGTGAGAACCTGACTAGGAGATCACAGATCCAACTTTTTAAAAGCAGAGTTTTTCTGTCTTCTGTGATGAGGGCAAGCCCTAGCCTTTGTTGAGCTTTTTGACCCAGGAAACAATTCCAAACATTGCCTTTCAAACATGCTTATTCTTTGCCATGGTGAGCTTTTGGCTCTACATCTCTAATCTATAGGAATTAAATATAAAAGACCCTCCCATACTGAGGCTGCTGGATTTGAGGCATAAATGGCATTCCATTACGATTTCTTGATGCAGCCTATAGAATTAGAGACTTAGAGTCAGAAGGGATCCTAGAAATTCCACTAATACATCCACACGTGAGGCAGAACCTATCAGCTGCCTTCATCAACAGAACCTAATTTTGTTCAGGTATGGGGGCAATACGCTCAGGAAAGATGGCCTCTCCCCTGCCCTGTGAAAAGAATAATAATTTGTTTAACCCAATCACAATAAGCCTATTTTCCTTTGCCAGAGATTGCCTTAGGGGTGGACATGTGACCCAGTTCTGGCCAAGGAGCGGGCGCTATTGGGAGCCTCTGGAAAAAAGACCCAGAAGAGATGCCCTGCTTTCTTTCTTCCTGGCTTTTACTGTTGGTATTTAAGAAAACGATCCGAACGCACTTGGGAAGTTAGGAAAAATTTTTTAAACAATGATCCTTGGGGCAGCTGTAGCCACTTTGTACCAACGAGGGGAGAGAAGAGAAATCACCAATATACCAAGGACAACAAAGCAAAAAGATGGAAAGCCTGTAGGTTCTGGATGACCCCAAGACCACCTACCCCTGGGTATCTTGTTAAGTGTTCATTGCATAAGTCCTCGACATTCACTAAGTGCTCAATAGTTATCTGTTAGATAAAAGAAAAAATACAATGATATTTTGGCCTTACTATTTGTGCCACTTTTGGTTGAGTACTTTACTTGCTTCTGAAAGCATTCTAACTGACTGAACTCATTTGGAAAGGTTCCAGGAAGCAAAATGACTTGGCCAAGGTTATACCACAAAGTGGGCAAGTTGAGAGTGGAACTCCAACCTCCAGACTTTAAATCTAGATCACACTGTGTTTTATTTGTGGTGGAGGGCATGAGTCCTAGCCTTCCTCAGGCTGGAGAGGCAGTATAACACAGTGGTTATGTGCAGTCTTGGAGTTAGTCTTGGCTTAGAATCCTAGCCCTGCCACATACTAGCTGCATAGCCTTGGATGAGGTCATCTTCTCTAAGCCTCAGTTTCCTCCTTTGTAGATCAGGATAATATCATCTATTATGTTAAACTGTTGTGATTATTAACTAAGATAGTGAATGAACACTTCTTAGCACAGAGCTGGGCATAAAATTATCGCTCATTAAGTGATACTGTCTTACTGACAGTATTAATAATAACAAACTTCATTCAACTTGAATCAAGCTGTAACTAAGGAGAAAGGAAAGAGAAGCCTTTCCATTTTAAATAAAAAACAAAACATCACTATTCTGTCCTGATTTTTAAGCACCAATACACAGAATTCAACCTTCCATGTGCTCATGCTTGGTACAGCACAGTACCTTCAAAGGACTTCCAATCTGGTGTGGGAGATAGATGGACAAGCAATTATCTATCGTGCACAGCAGAGTAAAGTGTGCCATGGGAACATAAAGTGAAAGGGGGAAAAAAAAAAGAATTTTAATTGAGAAAAATCTGGAAAGGTCCCAGGGAGGACAGGGCATTTGAATTGGCCCTTGAAAGATAATGGAGGATTTCTGGAAAGTGAAAAGGGCAGGGAAAGTATTCTGGGATGAAGAGGCAGCAAAGGCCCAGGAGCTTTAAAGCACATGGCACTTTCAAAAATGGCAAAAAGGCTCAAAAGGAAGAAGGTGTGGGTGATAAGGTTGGGAAGATACCTGGATGCTTTATAAAGTTTACACTTGATTTTGTAAGAAATGGGGAACTGTGGTTCACTTTTGAGAACAAAGTGATATGAAAAGATTTGCGTTTTAGAAAGAAAACTTTAGCAGTTTATAAAATTAGTAACCATAGTTTTCCTTAGCCAAAAAGAAAAAAAAATAAATTAGTAGGACAACCAGGAAAAAATATCAGACATTTTGATTTAAAGGTTCCCAAAGAGAAGTGTTATGAATCAGAACGTGGGCTGTCAATGAGGCATATTGGGTTTCCAAATAGCTGCCACAGGCCAACATTCAATAATGTAACCAATGGAAACTATACGACCATATAAAATCAATTTTCTGTGACCTATTTTAGCAACTTCTTTGTACTGACTAATCTTGCTGAAGGGTGAATCATAAATTCAGCAAGAGACCATGTCCTGGTGACCTCACTTGTTCTTAGCCTGCAGGAATATTCCCACCTCTACTGGCTCCAAGGCTTTTGAGAAACATCATAATTGAAAAAGCAGTCATTTTAGTATAAGTCCCAAATTTGGCTTTTTTTTTTAAAAAGTGAAAGATGGGGAAAAAGGGAACCGAAACAGAGTAACACAAAACCTGGGATAAAGAAACTCTACTGCCATGGTTTTTCTAGCCCTAAAGAAAATCTCTGCTTGAGACCTTCTCCTGAAGTACTTAGAACAAGAAAATACAGGCATAGGAATGGTACCAGGTCAGCAGAGAGTGAAACCGACGGAAACAAAAGCCCAGTTGACCACTGCCCTTGCCAAGCAGATGAAAATGTGAACACAGTCAGGAATGGAAAAGTAAGTTAGATTCCGGCAGTTTGTTGAGTTTCAGAGCTCTGTAGCTAATGCAAAGAATTTCTTTAAAATTTTTTTATTTTAAAAATTGCAACAACGGTTCACCCAGAAGTAGAGTTACAAGACACACAGAAATCTTTCTGTGTTAAATAATTTCAACCATACCTACGTTTTCATTACAATTTTTTATTATCTGACTACAGTAATTAGCTTCCACACAACCATGAGTCAGGGTCAGTTCAAATACATCCTAAAATGATATAATTTCGGAGTTGGGAAGGACAATAGAGATAATTTAACCTGCCTCAGTAGGTTTGTAAACCAAACGTAATAGACAATAAAGTTGTCTATATACAGCCTCACTTCCTCTATGTGTCTATACTTTGTTATAAGTGTGTGTGTGTATAACCTATATTTCATATATATGTTCACATGTTCACATGACTTTTTATGTTCCTACCTTATGATACGTTTATGTTTAGATTGTAATTCTGAGATGTTAAGATCTTGTTTCCTTTATCCCACAGGGAAGTCCTTGGTGCTTATGATTGTGTCATTACTCAATGAACAAGAACAGACAACAGTGATGCAGAGGGAAAAGGGTTTAGTACAGACACTAGTGAAGAGCATGTCTTTATACAACTAAGACTAGTGCTAAGACTAGAAATCAGCCATTCTTTTTTTTTTTTTCATTTTCTGGAATTGACTTGTAAGAAATCAGCCATTCTGGTAGTAGGATCAGGGCCCATTCTCAGGGCTGGTTCCCAGTCATACCTTGCTATAGCTACCAAGGGCATAGCAAACGCTGGGATGGCAGTAAGGAGAAGCACTGATCCTGAGAAAGCTTTGGTGTCCACCACCTACCTTGAGGTTCTTCAGAGATAATTGCCTCTGCTGTCACTCTGCCTTAGATCTATTTCTTCCCATCATCACTTTATGACTTAACCCTGAGACAGAACTATTCAATCCTCAGATGATGGAAATGGTGTTAACTATTTAAGATGGGAAAAAAGCCACATCCCATCAACTGGTGGCAACCTTCATCCACTAGCACAGCCGACATTCCTTCTTAAGAAGTCAGAGCTAGGTCTGCCTCTGCCTGAGGCAAGGCAATCTCCCAAGTAAAACAGTTAAAAAATGGGCCAAACACGTGTATACCTATGTAACAAAACTGCACGTTCTGCACATGTATCCCAGAACTTAATGTATAATAATATTTTTTAAATGGGGCAAAACCCCACAGCTCTCCCTTCCATGCTTACAAACCCATCGGGGTCGGTTCACTTCAGCTGTTGCCATGCTAACATTAAACAGTATGAAAGGCAAAGTGACTGTCTTCCTTTTGTGGATTCATTGGTCTCCTAAGAAACTGTGACTGGCTCTGTGTCCGAGTATTTCAGCTAATAAGTTAAATGCAGGGAACAATCCTTGCTTAGCTGGATTGCTTTGGCGTGCCTCAGTTTTTCTGAACCAGTGATAGAGTTACAAGGCATACATAAATCTTTCTGTGTTAAATAATTTCAACCACACCTAAGTTGGTTAATTTTAGTTCAGTGAACATTATCGTACTGATCCCCACCAATACCCCCATAGGGATTTACTGCCAATGAGGTTTTCAAAGTAGAGGGCTGTGGAGACTGAGGACCACTAGCTTCCAAAGTAAGGGCACAGCACCAGCTTAGTGGTTAAGAGCCTGGACTCAGAGGAAGACTGCCTAGATCCAAATTGAGGCTCCACTTCTCCCTCACTGTGGGAATTCGAACAAGTTACTTACGCTTCCTGTGCCTCAGTTTCATCATCCTTAAAACAGGACCAATGAAAAACCCATGTCACAGGAGTGTTCTATAAATTAAATAAGCTGCTACCTATAAAGCACTTGAAATTGTCAGTGAACAAAGTGTTAGCTGCCACTGCCACTGCCATTATTATTATTTTTCCCCTCTCTTTCCACCTGGGCTGTCTCACTCACCCTGAGAACAAACACACTGGGTGCTCAGATGTTGGCTTTTAAACAAACAATTAATCTGGTTCATGTATTCTGCTCTCAGATATCCCTTTCCCATTCTAGGAAAGCAGTGGTCTCCAAATCCAAAGCAATAATCTTCTATAAAGAAACACAATTAAGGAAGAGAGAAAAGTTGAAAAACGTTATAAAATTATCTCAAATGATTGCCAACTTCAGAAAGACTAAAGGGCAAACCACAATGACCTCACCAGGCTTTGTGCTCATCAAACAGCAGTCAGATTCCTGTAAGAAGGGAAATCTTAATTGTGCCTACGCAACTCAGGAGTCTGAAATGGTATCTAAATAGCTCTCCAAGCTCTCCAAGACCAGAGTAACATTCTTCCAATGTTAGGGGCACTTTATAAGCCACACACAGTCAGGGAGGGGAAAGTAAACACGGGGAGAGAAAATCAAAAAATCAGGGCAGCTTTTGAGACAAAAGCCTATCTTCATTTTTCAGTATTTACTGCTGCTACAGAGCTTCACAGAGAGGATGTACAAATGCTTAATGTTGATGTGAAGGTGGAGAAAGGGAGGATGTCAGAAAAGAGGGTGGAGTCATTTTTTCTAGAAAGACACAAACCAGCTAAAGAAGTTAATGTCTTTAATTTATCAGCTTAGTTCTTACCAGGATTACATTCATTTTACATTAAAAAATTTTCGAGCACATATTTTTGAGCACACGTTCAAAGCACTAAGTTAGATACTGAAGATAAAACAATGGGTAAAATTCTCAGGTGAAAAGTAACTTTAAAAAGAAAGAAAAACAGCCGGGCGCGGTGGCTCAAGCCTGTAATCCCAGCACTTTGGGAGGCTGAGACGGGCGGATCACAAAGTCAGGAGATCGAGACCATCCTGGCTAACACGGTGAAACCCCGTCTCTACTAAAAATACAAAAAACTAGCCGGGCGAGGTGGCGGGCGTCTGTAGTCCCAGCTACTCGGGAGGCTGAGGCAGGAGAATGGCTTAAACCCGGGAGGCGGAGCTTGCAGTGAGCTGAGATCCGGCCACTGCACTCCAGCCCGGGCGACAGAGCAAGACTCCGTCTCAAAAAAAAAAAGAAAGAAAAACAAATGGGTAAGAAACAATCACTTCCATCAGTGACTATAAACTCTGGTGTGAATGACAATTAAGTAGCTGATCACAAATCAGTATGAGAGAGGGAAAGAATGGTCTATTTCCCATTAACAAACCAGTTAATAACTATGAGAAAGTATACCACAGGAAGGCCAATTCATTTCAAGAAATATTTATTGTGAGGCCCATTTTATAACAAAAAAAAAAAAAACACCTTGAAGTGCTTGTTAGTGTCACTTTGATTCTCATTGATGGATTTCAAATTCAATTTATAATAGTAACAATATCATTCAATGTTTAAAACTTTTATTAAGTGTTCAAGCGTACTGAACATGGTTCTAAGAAGCACTGTAGATGTTTTAACCCATTTAATGACCGCAAGAAATTGAGGTCAGTACTACCATTACCTGATAGTTTATGTCCAAAAAAAAAAAAAAAAAAAAAATTAACATGGGGGTACAGAGTGATTAAGAAACCTGCCCTACGTTATACAACTAGTAAGTACTAGAGCAAAGTTGGAAACTCTAGCAGTCTAGGTTTAGAGTCAGTGTTTCTAACAAACATGCTACTTTGTTTGACCAGAATTTCAGACCAGGCTTCCCTATTCGCAAAATAGCTGCTACACCCTAGCTACCCACAGCCCTCATTATACCTGAGCCCAATTTGCTTTATGTACCCAAAACAGCATTTATCCTCAGAAAGGCTCAAGAGCCTGACTATTCATCACCAATTGAGACAGAAGACGTAGAGGTCCTACCTGATGAAGAAGACTCTCTGACTTGTTACAGGAGGAAGGAAAGGGATGAAGCGGGGTAGGAAGAAGGAGCAGAGGAGGGAAGACGCACTTTGATAAGCCTTTAAGCTATTCAAGGTGAGTTCAGAAAAGGAGCCAGGTAAAAAAATGAACATTAACTGGAGAAAACATAACCATGCAGTAATAACACCCACAAGTAAGAGAATGACTGGGATAGACACAAAACCTCGTCAAAAGAAACCCATTGACAAAATTTTATTTCTTCTGAAGAGCCCCCAGCCTTTCATTAACCCTTGTTAACTAAGAACAGCAGGAGTGGGAGAAAGGAGGATTATGAGTCATTTGAGACACTTTGAATTTGAGGTGCCCGTGGTACATTCCAACAAAAATGCTCACCAGGCAGTTGGAGATGCGAGTCTGCAGCTCAAGGAAGAGGTCTTACCTGACCCCAAATCTCCTGGGTCCTCATCTTCAGCTCTAGCCAAGGTCCTGCACTGCCTCCCTCTGCTTTTGGCATATTCCTCAGGAGAAACAATGAGTCTTTCTTCAGTTTGGATTACTAACTTAAAAGGTTTTAAAGTAAATTTTACTCAGAGATCTTGGCTGATTTTGACTAGCAGGCACCTGGATATTGGCACACCCCTCCAGAATGCTTGTGAGAATACCAACTTGTGAGAATAGGTGATCAGCCATGCAATCTAGAACTGCAGCCTGAAAATGGGTGGCCACTGCTTGCCCCTGCCCTTCAACTGATGAGCAATAGGAACATGATTTATCTTGCCTGCTCTCCAGAGAATGCCAGAAAGAAAAGGTATCAAAAACTTGGCATGCCATTTACCCACATTTGCTATCTCCCGGATGACTAAAAGGTGGCAATAGCTGGGAGCAATTGCTCACGCCTGTAACCCCAACAGTTTGGGAGACCTAGGTAGGAGGATTGCTTGAGCCCAGGAGTTTGCAACCAGCCTGGGCAACATAGCAAGACCTTGTCTCTACTAAAAATAATAATAATAAAAAATTAGCCAGGCATGGTGGTACACGCCTGTAGTCCTAGCTATATGAGGCGGAAGGATTGCATGAGCCTGGGAGACTGAGGCTGCCGTGAGCTATGATTTACACCACTGCACTCCAAACTGGGCAACTAAGTGAGACCCTGTTGGAAAAAATTTTTTAAATAAATAAATAAATGGTGTTCAGAATATATTATACTGATACTTGCAAATGCCATTTGTTACAGCTGACTTTTCAAAATACCACTCAGTTCTCATATTTCAACATAATTTAATATTAAACTTTTTTAAACATGAGAATTAAAGTAGAGCACTCAAAGGAGCAGTTCAGGTCTTTAGAGAGCCTAAGGAAGGTTGAGTTCTTGTATTTATAATCAAAACAAGCTAGGAAAAAGAAAATTGGAAATATGACACCCTCTTAACTTGGGCTACACCAGGGATTTAGGATAGTTAAGGAGGCTTTGTGATTAAAAACCTAAATGAATGCCAAGAAACCAAAAAAAAACTACTGAGGTTATTTGCTAATCAGAAGGTGCAACTGCTTGTACATGAGCTCAAGGCAAAGCTATCATTCTGCTAGGCACTGGGCTCACAGCAACTTGTATGTCCCTTAACATCTTTTTTTTTTTTTTTGAGACAGTCTTCCTCTGTCGCCCAGGCTGGAGTGCAGTGGCGCCTTCTCACTGCAACCTCCACCTCCCAGGTTCAATCGATTTTCATGCCTCAGCCTCCCAAGTAGCTGGGACTACAGGAGCGTGCCACCAAGCCCAGCTAATTTTTGTTCTTAGTAGAGACAGGGTTTTGCCTTGTTGTCCACACTGGTCTCTGACCTCAAATGATCCGCCTGCCTCAGCCTCCCAAAGTACTGGGATTACAGGCATGAGCCACCATGCCCAGCCATGTCCCTTAATATCTAATCAGTCATCAAGTACTGTGCTTTAAAATATCCTTTTCTTAGCCAGGTGTGGTGGCTGATGCCTGTAATCCCAGCTGCTTGGATGGCTGAAATGGAAGGATTGCTTGAGCACAGGACCAGCCATAGCAACATAGCAAGACCCCATCTCTAAAAAAACCTGAAAAAATTAGCTGGGCCTGCCTGTAGTCCCAGCTACTTGAGAGGCTGATGTTGGAGGATCCCATGAGCCTGAGAGTTTGAGGCTGCAATGAGCTACAATTACACCATCGTATTCCAGCCTGGGAGACAACAAGACCTTGTCTCTAAAAAAACGGATTTTAAAAGAAGAAAAAATATATACAATGTCCTTTTCTTTTCAATCCCACGGTCACTACCCTTGGTTAGATATCAGACTGGTGAGAGCCTAGCAGAGAAGACAAGAAATTACAAGTCATGAATTAGAGTGTAAAAAATAAAGGATTTGAAAAGGATGAATTTCAGGAACACTGCATTTCCTTAACAGACATACTAAACTATATCCTTGCCTTGGGTTACACTTATAAGCTAATTTTTATAATTAAAATGTTGAACGCGTCGATAGAATACCATGCAATGATAGAAACTGAAGTAATACTAAAACAGCAGTGAAGTACCAAAAATGGTCTCCCAGTTAATTGAGTAGAAGCCATCTACACTAAAGGTTAAGTAGGGTGACTGAGAGTCATTAGTAACAAAAATTGATAGCCTGTATAAATGAGATTATCTCAAAGGAAATTCTGGGGAAAATGGAGAGTTTGTTGTGTCTCACAGAAGAGCAAGTTCATGAGTACGTATTCATGTGCACACATATGTGAATAAAGTATGAGGAGAAAAGAAATTCAAGATCCTCTGCCATGAGGGAGGACCTAACCACCCTCTCCAGCCATTTCCTGTCACTGCTGGCTACAGGGTCCTTTGCTCTACTTGCCAGGGTCTGCTTGCTCTCTTCTGCACGCCCTTCTCCCCACCTTTGTTTACACTGTAACCCTGACCAAGTGCCATGTCCTGTGATGTTCTGTTTGCATCTTAGTGTCCTTCCAGATGTAGCTCAAGTTCCATGTCCCCTTGCAAGCCAAGCCCTTCCTGAGAAGCCCAACCCACAGTGTCTTCTCCTTCTTCTGTCCTCTTACGGTCACTGCCACTCACTCTTATATGGACAGTAAAATGAAAGCCCCTCCCACACATTTGCACGGCCCATCTACTGTCTCTCATTACCAAGTACCTTCTTGAGTTTTTGCTGGTGTTGGATCCCCTAAGCTAGATGAAAAGTTCTTTAGGACAGGGATTGTGTCTTCACACATCTTTAACTCCTTCCTAGCATAGGCTCAGCCCAACGTACGATCTACTGTAAGAATAGGCAGTATCATACAACGTGCACAGGAAAATACTATTAATACATTAAGTATGAGAGTATTCTGATTCTCACATACAAGATTAGAAAGGGAGAATTTACCATAATTGTCTTTTCACTGAATACCTCTTAGGAAGATACTAAGACTGTTGACTTGAGGCCTGGTAAAGTACATAAGAAAATGGAAGAGGGAGCTTAGATAAGCAAGGCCAGATGTGGATGCTGGAGCGTAAGATGCTCGTGAGGCAGATTAAGAGAGACAAACGAAAAATCAGCAATGATTCAGTAGAAGTCAGATATAAAAACATATAAGCTTATTTGAGTCACAGCCCCAAAAGAAAAAAAAAAAGGAAATAAATAAATAAAATTTAAAAACATACCAGTATTTCCTTGAGCATCTTCTATCTTATTTGGTGAGGGCAACAGAAAAGATGGCCTGGTGACGTGTGGGCCTTGAAGCGATGGCTGCTGCTGTTGCTGCTGCTGCAAAGGCATGGTTTTCAGGACCACCCTCCAGTCCACTTGGGTAATATCTGATCGTGATCGAGCATGTCCTGGCTTGAAAGTTGAGGTCTCATCCAGTAAGTCATTTACAGAACGAGGCCGGTCCCTCCGACGCTGACAGATATTGAAAAAATTAAAGGTTGATGCTTCCTTTTGTTCCATCCAGGAAAGATTATCTGGGGTTGTCCCTCTCTGGACCATAAACTGTTCTTTGGCAGGGAAGACATTTTGAGCTTTGGTTTCTAAGAGCCTGCTCTTACAGTGGTCCCAAATCATGCCCCCCTTGCCCAGGGAGGTGACATTTCTCATAGCACCATTGTCTGTTATGTTACTGAGTACCTCATGCCCCACCAGTTCAGGGACTTCCTGGATCCCATAAACCTCTGCTTGCTGCACAGCCTTTTCTAGCTTACTATCCAAAGTACTAAAGAACTCCTCCGTAACTTCTAAGGCCGGGCTGATATCATCCACTTCCAAAGCTTCCATGTCACAGGCTCCAGGAGGCCTCAGCCTCCTAAGCTGGTTCCAGAAATGGCTTCATGAACATTCACCCAACCAAGAGGGGTGCTTTAGTAATACAGCTATGGAAACAACTGGAAGAAACCTTCATTGGGCCTCCTGGAGCAGGCCAAACATAAAGGTGGTTGATGTTTCCCCAATAATTAAAAGCATTTGCTACTGGCTTATGGACATTAACAGATGTATAGGGAGACCAAATGTTCCTTTGAGATTATTCTTCAGCAAGACCTCTGTGAAGACAACAGGAAGTATTTGTCAAAGCAACGCCACGCCAATCCTTGATTTCCTGGAAGAAAATAAACAGGATAACGTTGGCACATGGTTCATTGTATTCTATAGTACACAAATCTGCCGAATTGCTTTCCCACTTCTACGCCTGTTCTATGGCAGTCAAGCACAAAGGCAGACAACACCTACACAGAAGTGCCATTGTCAGGAATACATATCACTACCCGCTTTGGATAAAAACTTAAACGGATCAGGGAGGAGCACTTGATAAGAGGAATTAAGGTCAATAGCTTTTACTCACACAGAGAAAATGCTTTGAGAGCATTTGTGAAAAGACTGCCCTGGCATATCTCTGATATGCTGACCTAAAATAGTAAGCAAAAGAGACTAGGAATTCTGTGACTGGGCCTGTATCGTAATCAGTCTAAAAGTCATAAATGCTTGAGTCCTTTCACCAACTTTGAAGGCACTGATGATCTGCTGGGTTTAAAGGTGCCCCAGGGAAGCAGAGAAGGAGGTTCTGCCCTTTTTTAAAATCCAAATGTGACTGTGCTTGTGCTTCTTAGACTTAGATTATATAATGCTTGATGATGACTCTGGACTTCAGCAATGCTCTGGCGTTCTTAGGGTTTCAGGCTCCAAACTCCCCAAGACTTCCAGGATTGGCCTCAGAGTATGGGTCCAGTCTGCAGGGTGTCTAAGAGCTTAAGGTGAAGTCACAGCCTGAGTGGCAGGTTTGAGTTCATCCTTTTCTCTCTACAGAACTCAAGTTCCAAACCTTACATCTCTACCTGGGCAGAAAGAATCCTACATAAGTAGTAACCCGTGTTTTCAAATACTAGATTACCAAGGCCGGGACAAATTAGAGCAGACCTTGACAGTGATGCTGTCCAGTATAGTAGACAGCAGCCATTATGACCATTCAAATGTAAATCTAGTAAAATCAAAGTCCCTCAGTTACACTAGTCACATTTCAAGTGCCCAACTGTCACATATACCTTTATACCTTTACCAAAGAAAAAAAACAAAACAAAACAAAACAACTAGGCAAGGACTTTTTTAATCCTTAACTACTTACAAGTAGGCAAAACTAGGCAACTAGCAACACCATTATATATTGACATGCTTTGGCTGTGTCCTCACCCAGATCTCATCTTGAATTCCTACTTGTTGTGGGAGGGACCCAGTGGGAAGTAATCGAATCATGGGGGCAGGTCTTTCCTGTGCTGTTACTATGATAGTGAATAAGTCTCATGAGATCTGATAGTTTTAAAAGAGGAGTTTCCCTGCACAAGTTCTTCTCTTGTCTGCTGCCACACGGCACATGCTTTTCACCTTCCACCATGATTGTGAGGCCTCCCCAGCCATGTGGAATTATAAGTCCAATAAAACTCTTTCTTTTGTAAATTGCCCAGTCTAGGGGTATCTTTATCAGCAGCGTGAAAACGAACTAATACATACATGTTGTCACAAATGTAGATAGATGTGGTTTCTTTGTAAAAACTTCACAATTTTTATGGTTAAATTCATTTTTTCCACTTAGGTCATTAAACCATTACATTTATATCAACAGCACCAATCTACTTAGCTTAACATATGTAAATTAAACTCATATATACAGACCTTTATTTTAGATGTATCAAGAGGTTTGCAGTTCATGGGATCTCTATAGAACCTCCTGCAAAGTGATAATGACTATGAGTTTGTCTACTTTTACATATTTTGATATTTATTATGTTAGTACTTCATGAAGCAAGGCATAGATTTATTTTTAGAGCTATATATTAGTTATAAAACATTTCTAGCTGTAAACAGGGCTATTTTTTTCTGAGTCTAAAGTTAAACCTTCAGTCTCTCTAACTGTGTAACAGGGTTTTAGTGCTTCTATAATTTTGAAACTTGGGATATATTTCAATTTCATCTTATATACCAGAGACAGAAATATACATAAATATAATAAATCTTAAAACTTTTCATTCTTTCCTTACTAAAAACTGAAATGAACATAAACAAAGTACAAGTTTCCCAATGCATAAGAGGCTCCAAGGTTCAGAGCATTAACTTGTTCACTGAAGATTACTGATATTCCTTTTCTCATCCAGTGTTTCCAATTCAGTCTTTACTCATGACAGAGAAAGTGTAAATAACCTTCAAAGTAATTGTTTCTTTCTCTTTTTTTTGATTTATCGAACTATCTGGATATATTATTTTTTATGCTTCTGGCTTGGTATTTGCAGGCTGGTTAGAAGTATATAACAGGCCAGGTGCAGTGGCTCATGCCTGTAATCCCAGCACTCTGGGAGGCAGGCAGATCACTTGATCCACCAAGAGTTCGAGACCAGCCTGGCCAACATGGTGAAACCTCATCTCTACTAAAAATACAAAAATGAGCCAGTCATGGTGGTGTGTACCTGTAGTCCCAGCTACTCAGGAGGCTGAGGTGGGAGGATCATTTGAACCAGAGAGTCGGAGGTTGCAGTGAGCTGAGATCGCACAACTGCACTCCAGCCTGGGCAACAGAGTGAGGCCCTATCTCAAAGAAAAAAAAAAAGAATGTATATAACCAGTGTTGGCCATGCTGGTTGGTGGAATACTTCTAACCCACATGGTCTAAAGCCATAGACTGTTAGACAAGGAAACTGGCCTTTGGGATTATCTTTTCAACCTTAGTATTTCATAGAAGAAGCCACTGAGGCCCAAAGAAGGGAAGAGGCCCCATGAGCACTTTCATGCTCTTAAACATGCAGGCAAGTTTTCACCTCAGGGCCTTTGCATTTGCTGTTCTCCCATACACCCCAACATGGACAACTCTCTCCTTAGCTAATGATTTGTTTTTTCTAAGACCAGCCGAGAGGGCACAAAAGAACCAGCGAGTAGGCAAGGGTAACGGCAAAACTGCAAATTTATTCTTTGGTCATCTAGCTTCAGGGACCGGAGCTGGGGGAGGGGGGTGGAGTTTCTAATACAGTCCGGACAAGAGTGGGGGCTGAGTGGTCTTAGAAAAACAAATCAGCTAACTGTTCATATGACCCTCCCTGACCACCCTCTTTAAAATCATAATGCCCTTCTCTGCCCTAGACTCTTGATCTCCCTTACTCGGCTTTTGTTTAAATAAACTTTTCATTTTAAAACAGTTTTGTTTGTTTTTGTGTTTTTGTTTTGAGACGGAGTTTTGCTCTTTCACCCAGGCTAGAGTGAAGTGGCACGATCTCAGCTCACTGCAACCTCTAGCCCACCGAGTTCAAGCAATTCTCCTGCCTTGGCCTCCTGAGTAATAGCGATTATAGGCGTCCGCTATCGTGCCTGGCTAATTTTTTTAATTTTAGTAGAGACGGGGTTTCCCCATGTTGCCAGGCTGGTCTCGAACTCTTGAACTCTGGTATCTTCCCGCCTTGGCCTCCCAAAGTGCTAGGATTACAGGCATGAGCCACCACTCCCGGTCAACAGTTTTATATCTATAGAATTATTACAAAGATAACACACTCAGTTCCTATATACCCCATGCTCTGTTTCCTGTATGTAACATCTTACATTAGTATGATACATTTTTCACAATTAATGAACCAATATTGTTACCTTATTATTAACTTAAGTTATACCTTCTTCAAAATTCTTCAAATTTCCCTAATGTCCTCTAACTATTCCAGGATCCTATACAGGATACCACATGACAATTAGTTGTCCTGTTTCTTGGGCCTTGTCTTGGCTATGATAGTGTCGCAGACTTTACCTGTTTTTGATGTCTTTGACAGTTTTGAGGAGTACTAGTCAGGTATTTCAGAGAATGTCCCTCATTTTGGATTTGTTTGATGTTTTTCTCATCACGAATCCAGGGCTATATGTTTTTGAAGTACCATTCTCATCATATAATATTAAGGATATATACTATAAACATGACTTACTACTGTTCACGTTAACCTTGATCACTTGGCTTGAGGTACCCTTTTTCCTTAAGCATTTACCATCTTCTAACATACCATTTAATTGACTTATTTAACATTTAATGTTTCTCTCCACTAAAATATAAGCTCTACGAGTCCAGGAATTTGTGTTCATTGTGTTCACTAATGTACCCTAAATACATGGAATAGCATTTGGTGCGCATGCACACACACACGTACTAAATAGACACTTGTTGAACAAATGTGTTGCTGTTGCGTTGCATAAGAGATAGCGCCTCATGACCTATCCACTTCTCCAAGTTAAAGTTCTTCACCAACACCCACCTGTTCCACGTGTCCATGTGAAGAGATCACCAAACTGGCTTTGTGTGAGCAACATGGCTGTTTATTTCACCTGGGTGCAGGTGGGCTGAGCCCGAAAAAAGAGTCAGCAAAGGTGGTGGGATTATCATGAGTTTTGGGATAGGTGGTGGAGTTAAGAGCAATGTTTTGGGGGCAGGGGTGGATCTCACAAAGTACATTCTCAAGAGCGGGGAGAATCACAAAGAAACTTCTTAAGGGTGGGGGAGATTATAAAGAACCTTCTTAAGGGAGATTACAAAGTACATCGATCTGTTAATGTGGGGCAGAAACAATCACAACGGTGGAATGTCATCAGTTAAGCTATTTTCACTTCTGTGGATCTTCAGTTGCTTCAGGCCATCTGGATGTATACGTGCAGGTCGCTGGGGAGATGATGGCTTAGCTTGAGCTCAGAGGCCTGACACCACCCACCTTGTTATTTTACTCCTCCATGCTTTTGTCCAAGCTGGGGAGCTTTTCCTAATTGCTCAGGCTCTCATAGCACCCTGGGTTTGCCACATTGTACCGAAATGATCAGCCAATCTCTCTAGATCCTACTCTAAACTCTGAGCTACTTGACTACAGACACCATGCCCTTCTTACTTATCCTCCTATATATACTCTCTGTCTTCATTCTTTCAGGTTCTGTCTTCCAATCTTACTCTTTGGAATTTCATCTTTTTCCTGAGCTCTATAGCTCTAAAATTCACTACAGTACAAGAGTCTGATGTCAAGTTTAATTTCTATAATTGAGTACTTCTTACTAGCTTGCCTCATTTGGTTTTGAAATTAATCAAAATATAATAATATATTCAGATAGGTCAAAATATAAAGGGGACCTTCGTCTGACAAAGTGAAGGGAATAAGATCAGTATGTGGGTGCAGTGTGGTTTGCCTCAGTACAAAACTGCAAATCAGGAGCTAATTAGAACTGTGTTCTAAATCTGGCTCAACCACTCACTTGCTGGGTGGCCTCTAGCAAACCATTTAACCTCTGCATGCCTTACTCAGCTACCTGTATCCCACAGAGTTGCTAATATCAAATTGCTTTGCGTGTGGATCATTCACTAGCTAGCTGCTCCAACATGCCTTTACAAATGTAAACTGCTACATAATTATGGAGCACTCCACTGGACCTCACCCATTCAACAACCACGTGTTCCTCATCTCTCCCTGGAAGTCCAACAAAGGTCTGTCAGTCCAACAAAGGCAAAGTCAGCAACGAGCTATTTATAATACACTGCCTTTCAGCCAAACTCAGTGACCTATAGACATTTTATCTTATATTTGTATAGAATGCCCTTTCTGTAAGAAGGGGTATTTCCCCTATTTAATAGATTGAGAAATTGAGGAAATAAAAGAGCTCAACCCAAAGAATCCTATGCATGCATCAAAACGAACCAGTGTATTGCTATTTCCTAACTAAAAAATCTGTTGTTTACATGATCGTTATGCAAGGCTAATTAACAGGATGAATACAGTAGTTCTCCCACACAGAGACAGAAGCACTTATGAGTAATAATTCTACCCTGACTCACACAGAGATGCCGTGTCCTCCTGAGCTGGATGGTAAAAGCACTGACTTCCTCTTTCTTAGCTAAGTGACTCAGAATATTATGAGTGCTGAAGGTGTCTGGAGCCATATTATTTTAGAAGCAGCTGGACTGGGAAGAAAACTGCAATGGCAAAGATACCTAGGACAACTTATGTCTGTCCATCAATTTGCAAAAATAAGAGACAAAGGTGATTACAAGGATGGTCCACATTAAGGGCGCTCACCTGGTCTTCACTTTGGTTTAAGGTTGTGGCTGACTGAGAATTTTTTAAGAGTTACATAATGTGAAGGATACATCACAAGAGGATCTGCCCCAGTAATATGGCCTTTCTGGACCACAAGGCTACATGGTGATGTAAGGATGTGGATGGAGCACAGACATGCCACAAGCAGCAGATAATGAAATGGTGCCAGTGTGGACCTCATAAAAAGAGCTCAGAAGGCTATCAAATGAAACAGACAGCTAGAAACACAGATGGAATCCCATTTTCATAGGTTTGGAGCAAATATTAAATGGCTACATTATATCTAAGTTTAAATGAAAAAGAAGACTATTGCCACAATACATAAAGAGCATACCATTAAAAAAATAATTTGGGCTGGAGGTGGTAGCTCGCACCAGTAATCCCAGCATTTTGGGAGGCTGAGGCAGGAGGATAACTTGAGGCCAGGAGTTCAAGACCAGCCTAGGCAACACAGTGAGACCCTTTCTCTACAAACAAAAAATTAAAAATAGGCTGGGTGCGGTGGCTCATGCCTGTAATCCCAGCACTTTGGGAGGCCGAGGTGAGTAGATCACGAGGTCAGGAGATCGAGACCATCCTGGCTAACATGGTGAAACCCTATCTCTACTAAAAACAGAAAAAACTGGCTGGGCGTGGTGGCAGGTACCTGTAGTCTCAGCTACTCGGGAGGCTGAGGCAGGAGAATGGCGTGAACCTGGGAGGCAGAGCCTGCAGTGAGCCAAGACTGAGCCACTGCACTCCAGCCTGGGCAACAGAGTGAGACTCTATCTCAAAAAAAAAAAAAAAAAAAAAAAAAAATTAAAAATTAGTCAGGTGTGGTGGCATGTGCCTGTAGTCCCAGCTACTCAGGGGGCTCAGGCAAGAGGATCCCTTGAGCCTAAGAGTTCGAGGTTGCAGTAAGCTGTGATTAAACTACTACATGCCAGCCTGGGCAACAGAGTGAGACCCTGTCCCAAAATAAATAAATAAATAAATAAATAAATACATACATAAATAAAATCTATATAATTATTTTCCAGTTCTAAAAGTAATAAATACTTGTAGAAACTCTGGAAAATAGTGACAGACATGGAAAAGGAAATAAAAATCAGTCATGATCTCATAACTCAGTCAAAGTGAATCAATAGGTAGGTGTACTTTTGTCCAATATTTAATTGGAATCAAAAACTATATATACAGTCGGGGTACACTGTTTGTTTAAATGTATGTGCCAAAAAAATCAAATACCAGTAAATACTAACCTTGCCAAAAAAAAATAGACAAAAAGAAATGTCCCAGGGAGTGCTGTGCCTACTTATACCTTACAACCTGACACAAGACCCCACTCAGCTGAACTTCTCTTCTATAGCTACCAAGGGACCTCCTTGTTACACAGCCATTAGTGTTTTCCAAAGTCTTTAACCTCCTTGTGCTGTTAACCAGCCCCTTCTTAAAACTTTCTTCCCAGGGTACTACATTCACTGAAGTTTTCTTCTCATTTCTACCCACTTAGTCTCCATCTTCTTCCTTCCCTTCCTGGTCTCATCAAATGGGGGCGTTGTCTGAGTTTCTTCTCTGGCTAGAGCTACATGATGTTCTCCTTAAAATCAATTTATCCACATGTGCAACTCCAATAACTTCTTCTACATGCGTGCTGTTCAAATTTCCACCTTCAGTCTCAATCTCAGAATTGAATTCTGGTCCTATGTTCCCAGCTATTTGTAAGACATTTCCACCTGGCTTACTAAGCTCCATTTGTCTAAAATTACACTCATTTATTTATTCAATAAGTATTTGCTGAGTGCCTACTATGGGCTGGACACTGTGCTGGGCACCAGGGAAACCCTTCGATGAAGCTCCCATTGGCAATAAGGTTCAACTTTTTAACCTGGCATTCTAGGCCTTTCACAATCTTCGGCTAGTTTGCCATTCCAACTTTCTACTTCAATTCACACACACTTTACCTCCAAACTGAATGCTATTGCTCAAATGTTATGCTTTTCCAGTTATTTCAGGAAAGGTTTACAGTTATCTCTGAAATACCCTCTTCCCACCTCAACCTACTGAAATTCTATTCTTCAAGGCCCAGCTCAAATGCCACCTCTTCCGCAAGCTTTTTTGGGTCCCTGATCCTAAAATGGTCTGTTCTTTCTTTAAACTGCCACAGAATATCTTTGGTGCCTCCCCCATAACATATACTGCACGCTGCATGTTCCCTCTCAAATGACAGTGATGACAATAATTTTAAGTTATCAAAAGCCTATTTTGTGCCAGGTATGTTGCTTGGTATTTCATATCTCTAAGCCCCAAAATGTATAATGTGAGTACTATCACCCTCACTTTACAAATGAGGAAGCTCAATTATATCAAGTAAACTGCCTGATATCAAGTAACACGCCTACCTACTGGACTCAGAGGAACCTGAAAACAGCAATTCTGCCCTCTTTCATTTGTATAATTCTCATTGGGCCTAGAACTGTGGTTAGTACAGTGGGTACTCAGTAAGCATTTATTGAATGAATAACTGAATAAACAGTATATTTTTAAGCCACTAACATCTGTAAGTATATATACCACTCTAGTTTCCTGGCAAAATTATATTTGAATTCCTTATAGGCTCATTACAGTAAAATTTGACATACTTTCCAAAGCGTTATGTTGAACTCAAACTTTTACATTTTTTTCTTGGTAGAAAAGGCTTCCTAGCTATTAAAACCTGGGCTCAAAAATAACATGGCAAAGATCAGGTAGCAAAAACCTCACTCAGACCTTTTATAGAAACCAAAGCACCTTTGCATTACTTAGGAATTGTCCTGTGAACCACTATAATTTCAGCAACTTGGCTGGGTTCATTTTCCAACAACTTAGAGCTCAAGCTCTTTACAACACCAGTGATGAGATGCTCCCTTTGAAATAGCCCCAACAATCCACTTAAAGCATTTTTCAGTACATCTCTGCACATGTTTATTGTTTGCCACCTGCAAAATCATTGGCACATTTGCTGCCTCAGAAACCTAACTAAATATAAGCATGGCACTTTAAATCTCAGATTGCTTTGCGACTGAAGGCAGCAGTGTTACTGCACCTCTATGTCAAATTGGAAAGCCAAAGCTTCTGGCTGGGAAGCCCATTTTCATAAAACCACCAGAGATCCAGTATGTCCTGCTCTTAGAAACAAAGCAGGAGGACACAAACTTCAGTTACGAAATGTCTAAAAATGCAGACTTGATGTTTTCCATCTCCCTTCGCCTCCATGGCAGAGAACGTTGACTGGAAAACAAAGGAACCACTTGAATTAGCTTTATCTTGGGACTGAGAGGAAGAAGGCAAAAACTTCCATGATAAAAACCGTATCAGCCTCCAACTGCAACAGGAGTAACTGGTGAGGTACAAGTAGGTACCATCAGAGCCAAGCCAGCTAGTGTGGCTGACTGCAACAGTGAATGTAACAACAAGGAAGTACAGTGAGACCAAATATGCAAGATACCCAAAAAGGGCTGGGGAAGTAGACTTAAAGATGTCATCAGTTCATATAACTATTTAGAATCTTCTACCTGAGCCTGAGTAATAGAGGCTGTGTTTCTAAATTCAATACAGGACTGTGTTTATCTAATTATCTCACAAAACTCCTAAAACTGAGGTAATCTCAGGAAAAAATCACTTGGTTTTTACAGAAAATAATCATTTTTCACATGCATGGTTTAGAATAAAGCTTATAAAGTGCTTGATAACAAATGGCCAACACACATATGAAACAATGCTCAGCATCACTAATGATCAGGGAAATGCAAATCAAAACCACAATGAGATAACACCTTACTCCTGCCAAGAATGGCCATAATCAAAAAATTTTATAAAATAGATGTTGGTGTGGATGTAGTGAAAAGGGAACACTTCTACACTGCTGGTGGGAATGTAACTAGTGCAGCCACCATGGAAAACAGTGGGAGATTCCTTTAAGAACTAAAAGTAGAACTACCATTTGACCCAGCAATCCCACTACTGGGTATCTACCTAGAGGAAAAGAAGTCATTATACGAAAAAGACACTTGCACATGCATGTTTATCGTAGCACAATTTGCAGCTGCAAAAATGTGGAGCCAACCCAAATGCCCATCAACGAATAGAAAGAAACTGTGAGATATCTATATATATAGATACATATAGATATAAATATATGTATATGATGGACTACTACTCAGCCATAAAAAGAAATCAATTAATGGCATTTGCAGCAACCTGGATGGGTTTGGAGTCTACTATTCTAAGTGAAGTAACTCAGGAATGAAAAACCAAACATCGCATGTTCTCACTCATAAATGGGAGCTAAGCTATGAGGAGTCAAAGGCATAAGAATGAGAAAATAGACTTTGGGGACTCAGGGGGAAAGGGTGGGGAGGGGGTGAGGAATAAAAGACTACAAATCCGGTTCAGTGTATACTGCCTGGGGGATGGGTGCACCAAAATCTCATAAGTCACCACTAAAGAACTTAGTAACTAAATACCACCTGTTCCCCACAAACTTATGGAAATGAAAAAAAAAATTTTTTTAAGTGCTTGATAAACTTCATTTTTTTTTTCTTTTTTTTTGAGACAGTTTCACTCTTGTTGCCCAGGCTGGAGTGCAATGGTGTGATCTCGGCTTACTGCAACCTCCGCCTCCTAGGTTCAAGTGATTGTCCTGCTCAGCCTCCCGAGTAACTGGCATTACAGGTGCCCACCACCATGCCTCGCTAATTTTTTGTATTTTTAGTAGAGACGGGGTTTCATCATATTGGCCAGGCTAGTCTCGAATTCCTGACCTCAGGTGATCCACCCACCTCAGCCTCCCAAAGTGCCGGGATTACAGGGGTGAGCCACCACAACTGGCCTTCTTAATAACTTCTTAATAAACACTTGTAGTAATCTCAAAAAAGAGAGGTGAGTAAAGTACTGGGACTATTTTAAAGATGATGAAAGAGAACCCAAGATGATTCATTTATTGTCAGTTGTGTTCCCAAAGAGAAGAAAACGAAGTTCCTCAAATTCTTGTCTAATTACTGAGTCCTTTGGGCCACCCAAGTTCAATTACATTTTAAATCACCTTAAATCACACAGGGGCCCTGATGTTGGTAGAAGGACCATAAACAAGGAGTGAGTAGGCTGAATCCAACCCTGAGCTACTCAGACTAAGTATTGAGTTTGTTCAGTGTGAGAGAAGTGTGGCAACGGGAAGAACAAATTTATAACACCAGGAAAGGGTCATGTCCCCACACTGCCTTCTAAGCTAACTGACATCCAGCAAGTCAGGCTGACTCAGGGCTTCTGTGCCCTTCTTATCTGCAAAATGGAAGTCCTGCCAATGCCTGCTGCCTTCTACCTGAGAAAGCAGGGAAACACAATATGGACAAAGTATGTGAAAGTTCTTTATAAACTCTAAAACAATGACTATTCCTATTAGTTAGCTGATTTCTAACCACATAACCATTTATCCTCAACAAGCATTTATAGAGGACGGACCAAGTACCCAAACACTATGTGAGATGTTAGACACACAAAACACAGCTCCTGCTCTTGAAGAGCTAAATAGCTAGTGGAGAGGGAGACACAAAACCAAGTATAAAAAGCACTTCAACAGAAGTATACAAAAGGTGTTATACAAGCACAAAGAAGGAATCATTACTAACTAAGGGACAATAAAGAATCTTACAAGTAACAGAACACAATTAAATGACAATGATAGATATACAGAGATTACTTTAGTCAAAAGAAATCAAAAACAAAGGGAACAAAAACATACAACAAAACCAATCATACCTGCTCCAGAAATCATGCTGCAGGCCAGGCATGGTGGCTCATGCCCATAATCTAGCACTTTGGGAGGCCAAGGCAGGCGAATCAAGAGGTCAGGAGTTCCAGACCAGCCTGGCCAACATCACAAAACCCCATCTCTACTAAAAATACGAAAATTAGCTGGGCATGGTGGCATGCGCCTGTAGTCCCAGTTACTGAGGAGGCTGAGGCAGGAGAATCGCTTGAACCCAGGAGGTGGAGGTTGCGGTGAGCCGAGATCATGCCACTGCACTCCAGCCTGGGCAACAGAGCAAGACTCTGTCTCAAAAAGAAAAAAAAACAAAACAAAAGAAATCATGCTGCTTCTGGCATGAAGCTGTCAGCCTACAATAACAGCCTCAAAGGTTCCACCAAAGAGTGAGCACTATGTGAACTAACCACACATGGGAGTTAAGAATGCAAAGGCCTTCTTCACAAGCTGTTCAAGTCGTTCTGACCCACAGACACATTCTTGTCCAACAGAAGGCCTTTGCTGGGTGGTGAGGATGTCGTGGCAAATGAATAATTCCCTCACTTCCTGTTGACGTTAACTCTTTTGGTCACTGCAGCTCACCAGCAGAAGGGAGAATACTTAAAACTTTAACCTTCAAAAAAAAAAAAAAAAAACCAGCTTATGGCTTAGCATACACTCACAAAACCAGTTTCTATGGGCATTCAGAGTAAATGTATGAGAGAAGTAATTAGTTGATTTATTTTCTGTCTCTGCTGAACTCGAACCTGCTAAAAAGTAAGCCTAGGTCTTTGTTAACTGGCATCCCAAGAGTACTAGACCAATGGTAAGATCTAAGCAAAAAGGTGACTCACCTCTTGTTTGAAAGGGCAGACATACTCAGCAGTGATGGGCTGCATCTATGACCTCTCCCTCCCTTTTGGATTTAATCTGTGACAACAACCTTGGCTACCAATCAGCCTCTTAACCAATTTAGTCAGGAAACAAGCAAGGCTGGCAAAGGCAGACAAAACACTGTCTCTGACCCTCAAAGATAAGCACAAGATAAGGCAAAATAACAGAATGAGTCTCTGTCATTTAACTATGTACAAATTGAAGGACAGAAAAATCTCTGCCCATCACACAGGACAGAAGAAAACCTTATAAGGTATGAAGGATAAGAATAGTAGGAACTGGCCAGGTGCAGTGGTTCACGCCTGTAATCCCAGTACTTTGGGAGGATGAGGCAGGCGGATCACCTGAGGTCAGGAGTTTGAGACCAGCCTGGTCAACATGGTGAAACTCTGTCTCTACTAAAAATACAAAAATTAGCTGGCCCTGGTGGCAGGCGTCTGTAATCCTAGCTACTCGGGAGACTGAGGCAGGAGAATCACTTGAACCCGGGAGGCGGAGGTTGCAGTGGGCTAAGATTGCGCCACTGTACTCTGGCCTGGGCCACAGAGTAAGACTCCATCTCAAAAAAGAAAAAAAAAAAAAGAGTAGTAGGAACTATGTTTTCATCTCCCTAATCTGGGTTTACATTAAAACAGTTTGTGAATTTCTTTTATTAGGGACTATTACCATTGGCATGGCATAGATTTTATCAAACAATGTGTGAACATTCTGGAGTTGAATTCTGGAGTTCTGATTGATCCATACTTTTTGGATTGTTTTGCTCTGACATCAGGATGATAGGCGTATGATAGCTGGGAATAAATAGCTGAATCAGGCACTGCTATAGCTATGCTAAACTCTTTAAACATGTCCTGCAGAGGACTCCTTCAATGTGGATGGACACATTTTAAAGGTTGAATGTTGTATTTGATAAAATGTTTAACAACAAAATATAGTTCTTATAAGCCCTAATCTAAGACCAAGATTAAAAAGTTATAGCTGGCCGGGCGCGGTGGCTCAAGCCTGTAATCCCAGCACTTTGGGAGGCCGAGACGGGCGGATCACGAGGTCAGGAGATCGAGACCATCCTGGCTAACAGGTGAAACCCCGTCTCTACTAAAAAATACAAAAATCTAGCCGGGCGAGGTGGCGGGCGCCTGTAGTCCCAGCTACTCAGGAGGCTGAGGCAGGAGAATGGCGGGAACCCGGGAGGCGGAGCTTGCAGTGAGCTGAGATCGCGCCACTGCACTCCAGCCCCGGCGACAGACCGAGACTCCGTCTCAAAAAAAAAAAAAAAGTTATAGCTAATATTTATTGCATACTTACTAAAGTACTTACTATTTAACGTATGTTAAGCCCTCTACTGCATTATGTTGTTAAATCCTTACAACCACCCTATTAGAGAGCTGCTATTATTACTACTTTACAGATAAGGAAACTGAGATTTAAAAAGATGAAGTTACTTGTCTAGGGAAATATGGTCAGTGGGTAGAAACAAGACTCTAAGATACACCACAGCCCCATATGACAATTCAGAGCAAATTAATTACCCTGGGATAATATGGCTAAAATTTTAGTACATAAACATGGTGCTTCAAATTTTAGTGTCAAATGCCAGCAACTTTATTATTTATTTCCAAATATGTTTCTTAATCCCATGACCCAGAGAGTTAATTGCTAAATATCATATTTACGCCCGGGGAAGTAGTTTATACTTAATTTAAAAAAAAATCACCTCTATAATATTTCTGTGTTATTATTATAAGTTCTCTAAGGGAATAATGGTAGAAGACAGGTTCCTGAACAAACACAGTAAAAAGCTGTTCTCTAAATAGCTAACCTCAATTGTCTTAGTGACCTTGGACACGTTACTTGAAATGTTTGCAAGGGTATAATAACTGTGACTTCATTTAGGCGAAACAAGTGCTTCTGCAAATGTTTACATGGTCCTAATTGCCCAAACCTTTTACTAGTGTTTCCCTGCGACATCATTTTTCATTTAGCCAATAAATAGAAACACTTGTAAAAATGTTTGCTTAAAACAACCTGCAAACAAATGTTTCTGTCAAAAGAATTAAAAGAAATATTTCAAATTAGATGTTATGACCAATAATTCAAACATATTGTGATGATTAAGGCATACTGAAATAAATTGCTGACTGGGCACAGTGGCTCATGCCTGTAATCCCAGCACTTTGGGAGGCCGAGGCAGGCAGATCACCTGAGGTCAGGAGTTCAAGACCAGCCTGGCCAAAATGGAGAAACCCTGTCTCCACTAAAAATACAAAAATTAGTTGGCTATGATGGTGGGTGCCTGTAATCCCAGCTACTCAGGAGGCTGAGGCAGGAGAATCTCTAGAACCCATGAGGCAGAGGTTGCAGTGAGCCGAGATCACGCCATTGCACTCTAGCCTGGGGGACAGGGAGAGACTTCATCTCAAAATAAATAAATAAATAAATTAAATAAACTGCCTCCTTCTAAAACTAACTTGACTTTTTTGGGGCACAGGCAAATATCAATGTATGTGAGGTTCAAACAAAATAACAAAATTGACCCACAACCTTCTGTCTTGTTTCTATAATCTACTAAAAGATGATATGCTGGCTGGGTGTTCACACCTATAATCCCAGCACTTTGGGAGGCAGTGGCAGGTGGATCTCCTGAGCTCAGGAGTTCGAGATCAGCCTGGGGAACAGGGTGAAACCCTGTCTCTACCCAAAATACAAAAAACTAGCCAGGCATGGTGGTGTATGGCTGTGGTCCCAGCTACTCAGGAGGCTGAGGTGGGAGGACCGCGGCAGCCTGGGAGGCAGAGATTGCAGTGAGCCGAGATCGAGCCACTGTACTCCAACCCGGGTGACAGAGTGAGACCCTGTTTAAAATATATATATATATATATATATATGCCCTAGTTTCATATTACCATACTACCATGAAAATACAGAGGCCATAGCTAACCTTTCGGCGTAGGGCAACCACTTTTGAACCACAATATTTGGAATTAGCCAATCTGGGCCTCAGCTTTCTATGTATCATTATGAGAAGTTTGATTCTGGACAAGTGACTTGAATCTGAATTTCAGTTACTCTGTATCCATGGGGGACTGGTTCCAGGACCCCCTCAGATACTAAAATCCACAGATGCTCAAGCCCCTTATACAAAATTGTGTAATATTTGCATACAACCTACGCACATCCTCCCGTAAGTCATCTCTAGGTTACTTACAATATCTATTACAGTGCCTACACATCCTCTCATCTGGTGGAGTCAATGTGGTATTCAGCATTTAGCAAACTCAAGTTTTGCCTTTTGGATCTTTGTGGAATTTTTTTTCCTAATATTTTTGATCCATGGTTGGCTGAATCTGCAGATGTGGAACCCACAGATGCAGAGGGCCAACTGTAATTTGTCTGTGATGTAGGGCAAATAAGGATACCTCTCTCACCTTTTTCAGAGTGCACATCAGATAACATAATGTAGTGTTTTACGAACTCCAAAGCAGTGTATAGGATGCCCATCAGTTGTCTAATACCAACGGAAAGGTCACCACATTCTCTTTGATCTCCATTATAAATCAATGAACTGGTGGAGGGAGTGGCAACAGCACTCAGTTTAGGAAGCTTCGAAATAAGGTTTTAATCTACTCAAGGTTCCTCCAGCATTTTCAAGGCAGTAGGAGTTGCTGTGCATCAGCTTTTCTGGTGGTCTTGGAAAGGAGGGATTCAGTGGCGCAAGTGTTGCATAAAAATTCAAAAGGAGTATCTCTTCTCAAAAAAGTAAAAAACAAATAAAACCCATCTTTGCTGCCCAAGTTTCCCCACAGCTAGGATATGTTCCCCTTCCTCTCTTTTTTTTGTAAGTTTCTTGAAGAAACTTGTTCTTTATACTTTCTGACTCCATTTCTCATTGCCCATTCATTCTCCCCTCAAGAAGTAGTCTGATTCTGCCCCAGCTGAAACTTCACAGGAAAAGGTCACCAATGATTTTCTTTTTGCTAAACCCTAAAGACTTTTCACTCAGCATCTGACCTAACCATACAGCAGTATTTGACCTACTGAACACCCACTCCTTGCACTGCTCTCATGAATTCACAGATGCTCTCTCCTGGTATTTCTCCTTCAACTCTGGAGGCTCCGCCCACTCCCTTCTACGGGCTCCCCTTCCTATGCCCATATTGTACATGTGGGTATTCCCGTTTTGCCCATAACCCTTTTATCTGGTTCCTCGTCTGCCCTCCCTGAGTGATCTTCATCCTGTGGCTTCAGCTGCAATCTACGTGGCAGACAAGAAACATATTATTCTCTGGCCAGGCGCAGTGGTTCACGCCTATAATCCCAGCACTTTGGGAGGCCGAGGCAGGCGGATCACGAGGTCAAGAGATGGAGATGATCCTGGCCAACATGGTGAAACCTCGTCTCTACTAAAAATACAAAAATTAGCTGGGGGTGGTGGCACGCGCCTGTAGTCCCAGCTACTCGAAAGGCTGAGGCAGGAGAATTGCTTGAACCTGGAAGGCGGAAGTTGCAGTGAGCCGAGATCACGCCACTGCACTCCAGCCTGGTGACAGAGCGAGACTCTGTCCCAAAAAGAAAAAAAACAAAAAAGAAACACATTACTCTCAAGCTCTAGACCTGCATATGCAACACTGAACTCATCTCACATCTGCCCCTCCTCTCAGCATTCACCATAGAGTAAAGGACATACCCTCTGTCGCCAAAAGATAAACATCATTCTTGATCCTTCTGGCTCCCTCACCTGCAATCACTCCAAATCAGCAAGTCATATGAATTCTCATCTACAGCATTGGCCACATCTACCCATTTCTCTGTCTCCGCTGCCTTCATTCAATCACCACCATCCAATCTTCTTCCCTTCAGTCTTACCCTCCTCTAATCCATTCACCACACTGCAACCAAAATGTTCTTTCCAAAATTAAAACCTATTGCCATTTGGATAAACTACACACATCGCAACATTACCTGAAAGAGTTTATGGCCACCTACCTCCTTGGCCTTATCTCTTTAATCTCTCTCTCTACCCCTACCCTCACCCCATACCCACTCCCACCTCACCCCCACTCTATATCTACCTATAAAGAATTTATAGAGGCCAGGAGCAGTAGCTGATGTCCATAATCCCAGCACTTTCAGCTGTGATTGTGCCACTGCATCTCAAAAAAAAAAAAAAGATTTCTAGAAACTGGGACTAGGTACAGTATCTCACACCTGTAATCCCGGCACTTTGGGAAGCCAAGATGGGAGGATTGCTGGAGGCTAGGGGTTCAAGACCATCCTGAGCAACATAGTGAGACTCCATCTCTACAAAAAATTTTTTAAAAGTTAACCAGGCATGGGGGTGTGAACCTACAGTCCCAGCGATGCAGTAGGCTGAGGGAGGAGGATCACTTGGGCTCAGGAGTTTGAGGCTGCAGTGAGTTATGATCACGCCACTGCACACCAGCTTGGGCAACAGAACAAGACCTTGTCTGAAAACAAAACCAAACCTGGAAGTTTCCACATGCTTTCTCACCTATCTTGTTTCCTCTGCCTGGAACACTGTTTTCCACCACCATCACCCTCATCTTCTTTATCACCACTGTCCCCTCCTTACCTCCTACCCACACACAAACAATCTGGCTAAGTCTAATTCAGCTGTCCGGTCCTTGATGAGGAATCACATCTCTCCTGACCTCCAGGTCCATTTTGAATGGCCTCTTATATGCTACCACAGCACCCAGATTTCCTCCATTATTATGCATCTCAAGCTATTTTTTTTAACTTTATAATTTTTTACCATTGGTATAAACCATACACATCTTAACATTACCTGAAAGTGCTCTTCACGGATTTGCATGTCATCCCTGCACAGAAGCCATGCTAACCTCTGTGTTGTTCCAGTTTTAATGTATGTGCTGCCAAAGCGAGCACACAAGTTATTTTCAAATGGCTTGTTTACTGTCGGTCTCCCCCACTAGACTGTAAGTTTCATCAAGGCATGGATTGTGCCTGTCTTGTTCATTCCTACCTCCAAGTACTGTGCCATGGCACAAAACAAGTGCTCAATCCTTACTTCCTGAATCAACAAATCAATGAATCCCTGAAGGTGGAAGAGAAGCTGTTCTGGAAAAGTTATAGTGCTGGTAAACGTGGATCAAGAACATGTAGGAGGAGATCATTCAGCTAATTTCCTGGAACAAAAAATCTGCTAGTTACATTTCTGATGTTTCTAACCTATAACACGTGTTTTTTGTTCTGTGACTGAAAAATCAACATTTATATAATCACACCTACAGAATACAAGGTGAAGTGGATATTTAACAATTTCCCAGTTACATAAGTATTCACAGGTAAACTGGATAATGCCAGATAGAACAGCTTTAGTTTGTACTGAATTATAAACTGGTTATAGTAGGCAGGAGAAGTGGATAAATAAATCTCTACCATGGTCACAAATGTAGCATATGATTGGGGGATTCTATTTGAACCACATAACTCAAATGAACAATTAATGAGTGTATGAAAAACAAACAAAATGTTAATGAAAACAGCATGCCTGACATCTTAATGCAATGGCTTCCATATTTTGACTTTGGCTTTTGCTCATAACTCGTACTGTCATCAAGATTAATTACTTATGGAACAAATAAAACTTTTACCTTGTCAGCACGAAGGCAAATTATGCATGTTTTTCAATGTCTGGTATGATCCACAGTAGACAATGAAACAGAGCAAACATAACGCATGGAATTTATTGCTGGTGGTCATTTTTATCACACTGTCACTCAGCACTGAGTTCTCTGAATTAATTGGCTTGCATCAGAAACTCCAAGCTAGGATGTAGTTCAGTTCCTTATGAACCAAATGCCAAATGTACTCTAAAAGGAGCAAGCAAGAAGAAAAAAGCAACTCCTTGCTAGATATCCCTGCAGACTTTTTCTTTTAAGGGCTTAACATTTGCTGAAGCAAATCAGCATTTAGCCAGCGACCGATGGGGCCACAGACACTCTCTGTACTTTTCTAGGGGTGTTGGGGGACAGGGTGACGTGAAATAGGATAGGGTGACAATGGGAAAATAAAAGTAACAGCAGCAGTAGCTTGGTGCTGCTGGCAACTGTCTAGAGATAAAGAATCCTAAAAAAACCTGCCCAATCTAACCTTCTCCAAGTTCCCATTAAAGTCAGGTCTTTTGAAACCAGTAATTAAATTAGTAACTGTCTACCTGCCTACTTTTTATATATGTAAATGAATGACTTCAAGTCTTAAGCAAAGGCTATATACAAGATTAAACTGTAATAGAGTATGTCAAGAATCTCATAAACATTCAGTAAATATTAGCCTTGGATGTTTTTTAATGAAGATGTTACTGGGCTAGGGCCAGCTTGGTTTTCCTAATCAGGCCCCATTTTTTTCTGTAAATGGTTCCATATTCTTCACAGTTGTTTTCCACCAGTATAATTAACCTGAGTCCTTAGCCCAAAACCTACATCCGTCAATCTATAAGAAAACAAAATACTTTTAATGAACATTCAGCTATGTGCCTCCTTTTTCTATTACTTCTATATGACATTCAGTGATCCTTCTACCATGAAACTTTCACTTATTACCCTACTGAGAAATAAGTTTCCAACTTTATTTTCAATCTTTTCAATAATAATGTTTTCCATATCTTGTTTTCTTTAAAAAATCACTTTCTGCCACATACTTATTTATGAATTTTATTATCTCAAGTATTTGACTGTACAATATTTTATAGTCATTGTATTCCCCACAATGTAGAGACTTAACAGCTTTTAAAATAATGTTTATTGAGTTCTGTGATTATAAATAAGTACTACATGTTCATTGCTTGTCATTTTGAAAATATCAAGAGAATAAAGGGCAAAATAGACAATGCCTATTCACCCTCCACTGGAAAAAAAGCACTGCCCCGTTGTGGCCCTTTCAGCCCTTAGGTAGATTTTGTTTTTTTAAACATAGTTCAGAGCTTACTATAGATATGCATTTTTCCCCAATTAGCAATCATTTCCACAACTAGCAAACACCTTTCCACACTTTTAAACTTCATTAAGAAATTCTGTTGGCCGGGTGTGGTGGCTCACACCTGTAATCCCAGCACTTTGGGAGGCCGAGGCAGGTGGATCACGAGGTCAGGAGATCGAGACCATCCTGTAAACGGTGAAACCCCGTCGCTACTAAAAATACAAAAAATTAGCCAGGCATGGTGGCGGGCGCTTGTAGTCCCAGCTACTCGGGAGGCTGAGGCAGGAGAATGGCGTGAACCCGGGAGGCAGAGTTTGCAGTGAGCCGAGATCGCGCCATTGCACTCCAGCCTGGGTGACACAGCGAGACTCCATCTCAAAAAAATAAAAATAAAAATAAAAATCCTTTTTAGTGTCTATATAACACTGTATCTATTGACGACACCATAATTTGTTCCCCTGTTTTGGGGCATTCAGGTTATTACACATTTTTTTTCTAAATAAAGTTATATTGAGCATCTTTGAAGATTGACTTTAAAAATATTTCTGAAAAATTCTTTGGATGGACCCTAGAAGTGGAATTAACTGGGTCAAAAGGTAGGAGCATCATTGAGGCTTTTCATACATTCAGCAATGAGCTGTTTGGAAAGGTTATAGCAATTGTGCATCCCTCCTAGCATTTGCGAGTGTCTGCTGTGCTGCACACTAACTGGTGTGGAGGATTTTTGAAAATTTATGTTAATTTGAGATTTGGAAAAAATGATACTTTGCTATTGTTTCAATTTTTCTTTCTGTATTAGTTTTCTTTCTTTTTTTTTTTTTGAGACGGAGTCTCGCGCTGTCGCCCAGGCTGGAGGGCAGTGGCCGGATCTCGGCTCACTGCAAGCTCCGCCTCCCGGGTTCATGCCATTCTCCTGCCTCAGCCTCCCAAGTAGCTGGGACTACAGGCGCCCGCCACCTCGCCCGGCTAGTTTTTTTGTATTTTTTTTTTTTTTTTT
>NC_045444.1:94495568-94543791 GCF_002776525.5 Piliocolobus tephrosceles
TTTTAGTAGAGACGGGGTTTCACCGTGTTAGCCAGGATGGTCTCGATTTCCTGACCTCGTGATCCGCCCGTCTCGGCCTCCCAAAGTGCTGGGATTACAGGCTTGAGCCACCGCGCCCGGCCTGCGTAACAAATTTCTACAAACTTAAGTAGCTTAAAACAACACCTATTTATTTTCTCACAGTTCTGGAGGTCAGAAGCCTGGATGGGCTTGACTGGGTTTTCTGCTCAGATTCTCTCACACAAGGCTGAAATCAAGGTAGTGGCCAGGCTGGGTTCTTATCTATTAACAGAAACTCAGGTAAATAATCCAGTTATAAGCTTATTGGAATTGTTGACATAATCTAGTTCCTTGTGGCCTATGTCAGAGGTCCCCATTTCTTTCTGTGCTGGTTGTTGCTGGGGCCACCCTCACCAACTCTAGGCCTCCAGTACTCCTCAAGGCTGCCCAAATTCCTTCTCAACAGTTCCCCTCCACCTTCGAAGCCGCAACACAGCATGTTGAGCCCTCCTGCTTTAAGTCTCTCCAATTTCCCAGACAGAGAAAGCTCTCAACTTTTATGGGCTCCTGTGATTAGATTAGACCCACCCAGAAAATCTCACCATTTTAAATTCAACTGTGCCACATAACATAATCAAGAAAGTGATATCTTATTATATGCACAGGTTTCACAGATTACAGAGAGCAATTTTAGTAGAGAGGCATTTTTAGAATTCTGCTTGCCACAGAGTCTTAGGTGTTGTTTCTTATCATTTGTTTGTGTTCTTTATAATTAAATCTCAAGTACACAAATCTACTAAAAAAGTGAACCTTACTGATGACTGCAGAAGCTGCAGTTCCATAATGGCAAAGGAAAATAACTATGAATGGGACTGCAGCATGCTAATAAAATTTTGAAAACATAAGTTTGCTAACACTGGTATTTAAAAGTTTTAAACTGTTGTAAAATACATATAATATGAAATTTACCATATTAACTTTTTTTTTTTTTTTTTTTTTAAAGACATGCCCTTGCTCTGTTGCCCAGGCTGGTGTGCAGTGGCATAATCATACCTAACTTAACCTCCAACTCTTGGGTTCAAGCAATGCCCTTGCCTCAGCCTCCCAAAGCACTGGAATTACAGGGCTGAGCCATCATACCCAGCCCCATCTTAACCATTTTTAAGTGTACAGTTCAGTATTGTTAAGTACATTCACACTGTTGTGCAGCCAATTTCCAGAACTTTTCATTTTGCAAAACTGAAACTCTATACCCATTAAACCAGGGGTCCCCAACCCCCATGCCAGCAGACTAGTACTGGTCCACGGCCTGTTAGGAACTGGGCCACACGGCAGGTGAGCAATGGACCAGCCACACATTACCGTCTGAGCTCCGCCTCCTATCAGATGGGCAGCAGCATTAGATTCTCATGCAAACCTTATTGTGAACTGCGCATGTGACGGATCTAGGTTGCACACTCCTTATGAGGATCTAATGCCTAATGATCTGAGGTGGAACGGTTTCATCCCGAAACTATCCTGCCTCTACTCCCCAACCCCACGCCACCCCCTCTGTGGAAAAATGGTCTTCCGGTCCCTGGTGCCAAAAAGGTTGGGGACCGTAGCATTAAACAACAAATCCTCCATTGCCTCCCTCTCTCCAGGCCCTGGTAATCACCATTCCATTTTCAACACTGGCATATTTTTATTTTATATATTTATTAACAAACTTGTATACAGCAATTACTATATGCCAGGTACTGTTCTAAGCCTTGAGCTCAGGAGTTCAAGACCAGCCTGGACAACATGGCGAAACTCTGTCTCTACCAAACGTACACAAATTAGCCAGCTGTGGTGGCGTGTGCCTATGGTTCCAGCCACACGGGAGGCTGAGGTGGGAGGATCGCTTGAGTCCAGGAAGTCAAGACTGCAGTGAGCCATGATGATGCCACTGTACTCCAGCCTGAGTGACAGAGTAAGACCCTGTCTCAAAATAAAATAAAATAAAATAACAATAATAAAAACCCAATGAGGTCAATACTGTTATTATTTCCATTCTACAGATCAGGAAACAGAAGAGCTAAGTCAACTGCCCAAGATTACACAACTAGGAAGTGACCAAGCAGAAATTCAAACTGAAGGAGTCTGGCTTTATAGTTTTTGCTATAAACCATGACACTGTAAAAATATTCACTGTAAAGAAAAACTCATCAGGAATTAGTATCATTTCTTCTATGTATATCTACCTATTGTAGGTGCAATTTAACCTAATATTCATCTCCTGTCTAAAAGACTATGTGACCAAGTTTACAAATGTCAATTGACATTTTTAGAGACTATATATATATATAGCCCAGCTTTTGTGAAGGCATTTTCTTGAAGTCAGTCAAACACAAACTGCCTTGTATTTTAAGTATGCCAATTATAATTTACATGTAGTATTTTATAATAAAATACTTTATAAATACAAATCACAACTCACTACGATTACTTAAATTAAAATATAAAGAAAAAAAATCCAGCTGTTTCTCTCTGGTTCCTTCCAAGGAAGAAAAAAGGAGAGAAATAAACTTCTAAATAAGTTTACAACAGCATGGCTCAATCTCAGTTTAACCTGGTAAATTCAAATTTGTCTTGCTTTGCAAGGTGTACATCCAGACCAGTCTCAATTTTTCATCCAAATAAATGTCTCAGTAGTAACTTATTTTTATTCAAGGGATGGGTGTGAGATTTCCTTATCTTGATTTTTTAGCTTAATAATTCATTCCTACAAGATCAAACCATGCTTGTCATCAGTCATGTGGTGTCATTTACTATACGTTAAAAACGGACAGAGTCGACAGAAAGAACAATCGTTTTCCGGAAGCCCCAGCCTGATGTAGGTTAAAAGCTCTGCTGGGGTTTGGCTTTATAATCCCCAGGAGGGGATAGCAGGGGTACTAATAACGCACTCAACAAGATCACGTACTATTTCAACTACATTCTCCTCCTATTATATACCTGATTCACAAAAATAAGCAGATAATGCATCATGTAACCTCCCGTCACCCATTAGCCATTGCAATGTGGTACAATCTCCAGCACGAAATAAAAACCTGGGCATGGAAGAAACAGCAAAATCACCGCTAACCCGGGAGCTGCTCAGATATTTACAATGCTGTCGTCCCCACCCCATCCCCCAAACTGGCCAGCCAGGCAGCACAGAAGCAGACGGATGCTCACCCGGGCGCCGGCTGCTACTCTCCCTTCACCTGCGGGGCCTGCAGTCCGCTGCTGGCGGGGGCTTGGCTCCCGCAGCCCGCCGCCCGCCTCACGGTGACAGCCAGCCCAGCCGCTGACCATCCCGGCCCGGCTCTGTTTACAAGCGGCTTCTCGCGGTCCCACTCTGAAATGCTTCCGCCGGCGGCCCGGGCAGCCAGAGCCGGACACACAAGGTTCCAGGCTGCGAGGACGTGACTTTCCTGCCCGAGGGACCGGGCAGCTCGGCCGGGCCTGACCGCACCCACCAGGCCTACTTATTTCTTTGCTTTCTAGTATACGGTTCTTCTCGTACACATTGTGAAAGCAATGGCGTGCGTCGCGGAGCCTCCTCACTGCTCCACCCAACGCCAAAATGGGTGTTTGCGATTGGAAAATGTCACTTAGAACATGTCAGTGTCTGGCTGGTTTTTAGCATCTCCCTTGTCTAAGGGAATTAATTACTCAAAGAAATAAGTTCTTTCCAAAAGTGAGACTATTAGAACCTGGAGATTGCTTCTCATTTCTAGTTTTGGGGCTGCAGTGAAAATCCGTTTTCACTGTCCTTTCCTACGCAGGTTGAAAAGGGGTGGTTTTGAGGTGAGGTCTTCACCCCCACTTGCGGATTCCCAGCAAAATAGAGTGTGCATGTGTGTGCACGCGGGCAGGACTGTTTAGTAAGACCACCCACACCCCACCCACCGTGACTGTGGTTGCTTTGCGGGAATATGCTGGTCTGATTGGACAGACCTTCCTTGCAGTTTCCTGTCTGTTTTCCGTCATAGCACACTTCTTAGCCATTTTCTCACTGTATAAGTACACATCTATCTATTTTATTGGTCTTCCCACGCTCACCCATCTCACCTATGAACTCCCAGAGGGCGGGCACTATTTCAGTTCCACTCACCACCATCTAGTAGGCACCTAGCACATGCCCAATGTATATATATATCTGAATAAATGAATGAACAAAGGAATGAAAAAAAAGTCAGAAGGGTCGGGGATGAAACATAGAAATCTACAACTCTGATTCCTCTTCCCACCCTCTGGAAGACTGGTAAGCAAATCTTTAACAATTGAGTTAAGAAAAAATTTCCTTTGGTTGATGTTCGAAGTTTAAATAAGCTTTCTTTAAACCCTGCAATTTGAGGTACTTTTTTTTTCTGTTTTGCTAGAAACAGGATCTCACTCTGTGCCCAGGCCAGAGTGCAGTCACATGATCATAGCTCACTGCAGCCCTGAACTCCTGGGTTCAAGGGATCCTCCCGATTCAGCCTCCTGAGTAGCTAGGACTACAGGCGCGCATCACCACAACATGGCTAATTTATTTATTTTTTTTCTTTTTTTTTGTAAAGGCAAGGTCTCGCTGTGTTGCCCAGGATGATCCTGAACTCCTAGCCTCAGGTAATCCTCCTTCCTTGCCTTCCAAAGTGCTGGGATTACAGGTGTGAGCCACCTCACCTGGCCAGGGGTACAGTTTTTTGTTTTGTTTTGTTTTGTTTTAATTACCTAAACTTGCAGTATTCTCTTTTGCCTCAGGACTTTGTACATGTGATTCCCTCTCATGAGAGTTCTCAATCCTGGCTCATCCTCTTACTTAGCCTGGCTAATTTCTCCTTGCTCTTTAAGAAGCAGGTGACAGGCACTTGGTCTCTCAAGTCACCTGCTTGGCCTTCTTCCAGGTGTTCTTTTCTTCTTTTACTTCCCTTTGTTACTACTCTAAAGCTTTTTAATAAACTTTCACTCTAAAAACAAACAAACAAACAAACAAACAAAAAGGCCAGGCACAGTGACTCGAGCCTGTAATCCCAGCACTTAGGGAGGTCGAGGCGGGTGGATCGCTTGAGGCCAGGGGTTCGAGAACAGACTGACCAACATGATAAAACCTCATCTTTACTAAAAATTCAAAAATTAGCAGAGCATGATGGTGCACGCCTGTAATCCCAGCACTTTGGGAGGTCAAGGCGGGTGGATCGATTGAGGCCAGCAGTTGGAGACCAGCCTGGGCAACATAGTGAAAGCCTGTCTCTACTAAAATGAAAATTAGCCGGGCATGGTGGCGCACGACCTATAATCCCAGCTACTTGGGAGGCTGAGGCACTAGAATCGTTTGAACTCAGGAGGCGCAGGTTGCAGTGAGCTGATATTGAGCCAGTGCCCTCCAGCCTGAGCAACAGAGCGAGATGCTGTCTCACAAAAAAAAAAATAGCAACAGGTGACATTACACCTCTTCTGGAAACTTTGCCTGACAGGGGAACCTGCTCCTTTTATGCACTCCTAGAGGACCTCATGTGTTCCTTTATAAATGCACCCATTACATTGTGCTACACAGATCAGTCTTCCGTTGAACTGGTGGTTCTCAAAACTCACATGGAACAGAATCTTCTAGGATGGTGTTTCTCAAACTTTAACGGGTAAGAATTCAGTCAAAATGCAGATTCTGATACAGTAAGTCTTGGATGGGGCCTCTGCAACAGTCATGATCTTCTAGGTGATGCTGCATTTTGAGTGTCAAAGTTCTTGAACGCTGTTAAAAATGCAGATTCCTAGGCCGGGCATGGTGGCTTATGCCTCTAATCCCAGCACTTTGGGAGACTGAGGAGGCTGGATCACCTGAGGTCAGGAGTTCAAGATCAGCTTGGCCAACATGATAAAACACTGTCTCTACAAAAAATTACCCAGATGTGGTGGCCAGTGCCTGTAGTCCCAGCTACTCGGGAGGCTGAGGCAGGAGAATTGCTTGAACCCAGGAGGTAGAGGTTGCAGTGAGCCGAGATCGCGCCATTGCACTCCAGCCTGGGCGACAGAGCAAGTCTCCATCTCAAAACAAAACAAAACAAAAAAACAAACAAACAAACAACAAAAAAAAAAACGCAGATTGCTGGGTCATATATTCACAGATTTTTATTCTGAAGGTCTACCTACATTAGGGTCCTGAATTCCATAATTTCTATAAGGTCCTCAACTGCTTCTCATGAAGGTGATCCATCGACCACCCTTTGAGAAAAACTATTTCAGGCTAGCCTTGAAGTCTGAGGTCAGGAGTCTGTGATTTGTCATTGTTTTTAAAGATTAAGCATGAAATCTGGGACATAAAATGCATTTAAAAAGCTGCTTTTGGCCTGGTGCAGTGGCTCACGCCTGGAATTCCAGCACTTTGGGAGGCCAAGGCAGGCAGATCACTTGAGGCCAGGAGTTCAAGACCAGCCTGGCCAACATGGCAAAACTCTGGCTCTACTAAAAAATACAAAAATTAGCTGGGTGTCATGGCACACGCCTGTAATCCCAGCTCCTTGGAGGCTGAGGCAGAAAATCACTTGAACCTGGGAGGTGGAGGCTGCAGTGAGCTGAGATCATGCCACTGCACTCCAGTCTGGATACAGAGCGAGACTCCATCTCAAACAAACAAACAAACAAAAGAATGACAGATTTTATTCACTCTCACAAATACAGATCCTCAGCACCAGAATTAAGGGGATAATCCCAGAAAAAGGATGAAAGATTTAGGGCCGAGAATAATCTCAGCTAGGCAGCCACTGGCTCATGGGCCTCTGTATGTCAGCTGTGAGCATTTTGCCTCTCTAAATATAAAATATTTAAGTTCATATCTCCATTCAAAAGATTATCTGCTAACAGCAGTCCCACCATCTTCTTCTGTCTTTTTTTTTTGAAGTGGATTCTTGCTCTGTTGCCCAGGCTGGAGTACAATGGAGATTCTCCTGCATCAGTCTCCTGAGTAGCTGGGACTACAGGGATGCGCCACCACACCCAGCTAATTTTTGTATTTTTTGTAGAGGTGGGGTTTCACCACATTGGCCAGGATAGTCTTGATCTCTTGACCTTGTGATCTGCCCGCCTTGGTCTCCCAAAGTGCTGGGATTACAGGCATGAGCCACCGCACCCGGCCTTCTTTTGTCTTAATAGACTATTTTTTAGAGCAATTTTGGGTTCACAGGAAAATTGAGCAGAAAGTACAGAGTTCCCATGTATGCCTTGTTCCTGAAACCCACAACCTTTCCTACTATCAATCCTGCACCACAGTGGTACACTTACTACAATCAATGAACCTGCACTGACAGTCACATCATTACCACCCAAAGTTCATAGTTTACGTTAGGGCAACCATTTTTTTGACTTCTTTATACCCTAACATTCAGGAAGGCCTCTCTTTCAATAATCAGAATGATTTTTAACACGGAATGGAGCCTCATGCTGTAGCTCAGTAATTAAGGTTTGCTGGGGGCAGTGGCTCACACCTATAACGCCAACACTTTGGGAGACTGAGGCAGGAGGATCACTTGAGCCCAGGAATTAGAGACCAGCCTGAGCAACATAGTGAGACTCCATCTCTACAAAAAATTAAACAATTAAAAAATCAGCCAGGTGTGGTGGCACAAGATTCCAGCTACTCAGGAGGCTGATGCAGGAGGATCACTTGAGCCCAGGAGTTGGACACTGCAGTGAGTTATGATCACACTACTGCACTCCAGCCTGAGCAACAGAGTGAGATCTTGTCAAAAAAAAAAAACTAGAATAAAATGAAACCTAGAAGATGATCTAGTCCAATTGTTAATCCCCAGCCACTTTCTTACTCCAACCTGAGCAAGAGTGAGATCTTGTCTTAAAACACAAAAACAAAAAAGCACCCAAACCTAGAATAAAATGAAACCTAGAAGATTATGTAGTCCAGTTGTTAATCCACAGCCACTTTCTTACTCCAATACTTTTTTTTTTTTTTTAGACAGTAGTCTAGCCCTGTTGCCCAGGCTAGAGTGCATTCAGTGGCATGATCTCAGCTCACTGCAACCACCACCTCCTGGGTTCAAGTTATTCTCCTGCTTCAGCCTCCCGAGTAACTGGGATTACAGGCGCCTACAACCACGCCCAGCTAATTTTTTGTATTTTTAGGAGAGGTGGGGTTTCACTGTGTTGGCCCGGCTGGTCTCAAACTCCTGACCTCGTGATCCGCTCCCCCCCCCTTCGGCCTCCCAAAGTGCTGGAATTACAAGCGTGAGCCACGGCACCCAGCCTCCAGTACTTTTAACGGCCTCCTATTGCCAGAAGGAGTTCAGACTTCATGGCTTGACCTTGAGGCTCTCTACATTATTGGCTCCCTCCTACATGTGGGGACATCTCTGTTTTTCTGCACTCAGCATTCCTACTTCCTTTGGGAACTTCCCCTACCTGTAAGACACAGGGTAAGTATGTGATCAGTGCTAGGCCAGTTCTACTAGTCACAGTACCCTAGTCTTTTGGCTACAGCGGTTGAGCCAGGGTGGGCATGTGACCCAGCCAATCAGAGTCCCTCCCTGGAATTTTTATCTCTGAAGCTGTGGAAGGAGCCTTGCCTATTGGGTTACAGGACTGGAAGGATGTGAATTGGAGGCCCCTGATGGCCATCTTTCCCACCATGTGAGAATGCCTGTCTGCTGAAGAAGGGAAGGAAGGTGACAGGGGAGAGGAGAGTAACACCAAGGGAGGGATGAAGATTTTGTGTGAGGGGAGTGGGAAGGTGTGGTGGGAGAGTAAGAGCTAATGACCTTGCTTGAGTCCCAGGTTCTCCTCAGGTCTGGAGCTAACCTCACCTCCTAGACCCCACAGTTCTATTATCAATTAAGCCCATGTTATCTCAAGGGAGTTTGTGTTGGTTTCTGTCATTTACAACTGAAAGTGTCTTGACTGACACTTCACCTTTCCAGACTTATTTCCCACATACCCCTTTATTCCCATTTTATAGTCCAGACACCTTTTTTTTGCAAAATCAATTGGTCTTTTATTGCATCATTTAAATATCACAACTAGGTCTTAGGAGTCTTCCAGCATCTTGTTTCTGCATCTGGACAACTCTTAGATCTTATTCATCAGCCTGCTGAACTGTTCCTTTTTCAGAGACATAGGTACCATCCAAAATTTTTCTGACATCCTTATTTTTAACTTGTGACTTGCTGAATCGAAGCAGCTGAATTTGAAACAAGCTCAATGTCATTTCCTTCAAGGATTAATTCATCTTTCTGGGCTTGAGATACGAAACCAGCAACACCTGACCTCCTCCGAACCCTGGGGATGCATTTTTCACCAAAGAAATTTCAGATTTCAATAAGAGACCCATTCTCCTGGATAACGACGTTAATGGGGAAGTGAGCAGACACAGACCTCATCTTGTAACGGAAGCCCGGTGTAACGTCCTTGATCATGTTCTGTGTGTGACTATAAATAGTCTGAATGGTAGCCAGTTCCTTTCTGTTGCCCCACCATTTGTCAACCCGGAGCCTCTTTCTTCCCAAGAAGATTGAGTTTTACATTGATGTGACTGAAGTCCCTCCACAGGCCTCCTCTGGGGCCCTTCACAATAACTGCGCTTCCCTTCAGAGTGATGTCGACATTTTCTGGAATGTCAGCAGTCTGGTTGCTGAGAATGGTCTTCATTCTTACAGTAGATGTGGCAACAACAAAACAACAACAAAAAAAAGCCTTTTTTTTTTTTTTAACCCACTCCTGGAAACTCTTCTTTTCCAACTTTAGGTTCCCCATTTTTAATTAATTAATTGATTTTTTCCCAGCTTTACTGAGGTTAATTGACAAATACAAAGTTTCCCCCATCATATTCCCTTCAGCATCCCCGGCAGGGCAGGCACCCTATCTTGTTCATCTTTGCATTTTCCTCAACAAGTATTATGGTACCTAGTAAATGATCTCCAAAAATGTTAAACGTCATATGAGGAAGTACCATTATTACATACTATCATTAGATATTTTCCTTTTAGACTGCATTTACCAAAGTAATGCTCAAGCCAGGATTAAAAAAAATCAATGCTGTCTTCTAAGAAATAAAACAAAAATCTCATCAAAAAGTGTTTTAAACCTAATCAGAACATTTTTAGTGCTATTTAGAGCTTAAAATTTGCAAGCCAAGTATACCTCACCCATCTCCCAAAATAAGCCCAAGTAAAAATGATTAGGATATTTATTAAGATCAACATAGTATAATTACTGTTGTTTGTCTCTTTAGGTAAATTAAAAGCATAGGAGATGTCAAATATTGCAGTCACAAATAGAGTTATTTCTTGAAAGTATAAATGAACCTGCTGTTCAACTGGAAGGCACCCACAAGGACATACCTGCTGTTAAAATACTGAAACAGTTCCATATGGGTTGGTAACTAGCTTCTTTCTCTAAGCATTCTAAGTATCCTAAGGTCTCTTTACAAGGAACCTCGCACATCCTAAGATCCGACACACAAAAGATTAATATCTGACCCTATTTTGCTGAAATGGTGGGTATCTTTAGGACCCTGCTCTTATATTAGGGCCAGGATTCTTTTTTTTTTTTTTTGAGATGGAGTCTCGCTCTGTTGCCCAGGCTGGATGCAGTGACGCGATCTCAGCTCACTGCAACCTCCGCCTCCTGGGTTCAAGCAATTCTCCTGTCTCAGCCTCCCAAGTAGCTGGAATTAAATGTACATACCACCACACCTGGCTCATTTTTGTATTTTTAGTAGAAACGGGGTTTCACTGTGTTGGCCAGGCTGGTCTTGAACTCCTGACCTCAGGGGATCCACCTGCCTCAGCCTCCCAAAGTGGTGGGATTACAGGTGTGAGCCACTGTGCCTGGCCTAGGATTCTCTTTGATTACTGGCCATATATGTCTTTAACTCTTTTGACTATCACTTCTACAAATAAGTTAACAGAAAAAAAGCGAAAAGCCATTAGCAAAGCTAACTATTCAATGATTTCCCACCCCACCACCGACTACCAAGGCTTTTTAAACTAAATAAGTTTAATCAAGAATAAGTGATAGAATTTACAGAAGACATTAATAGAGCAATTTGAATGTGGTCATTCAACAAGCATTTACTGGCTGGGTGCAGTGGCTCATGCCTATAATCCCAGCATTTGGGAGACTGAGGTGGACGGATCACAGGTCAAGAGATGGAGACCATCCTGATCAACATGGTGAAACCCCATCTCTACTAAAAATATAAAAATTAGCTGGGCATGGTGGCACACGCCTATAGTCCTAGCTACTCAGGAGGCTGAGGCAGAAGAATCACTTAAACCTGGGAGGCAGAGGTTGCAGTGAGCTGAGATTATGCCACCGCACTCCAGCCTGGCAACAGAGTGAGACTCCTTCTCGAAAACAAAACGAAACAAAAAGAAAAAACAAGCATTTACTACAGGAATTCACTGTCCTCTAGGTATGGGGTTCATTGATTCTTGGTGTCTTGTATAATGGTCAGTACTATCCAGAGGCCTCCATTAACAGTTTATAGATGAGTGAAACCGCCTTTGTGGTTTCAATTATGACAGTAAAAGAAATTTGACATAGTTGACTCCATTCTGCTTCTGACCTTCAAAATATCTTTGGTCATTTCCGGCCATAGTCCAAGATAACCTTGGGAGGGATTTTGTTTATAGTTTAACTTGAAAGCAAGCATGATAATAGTCCCTCCCTAAAATGCCCCCTCCTTGCTCAGGGACAGAAACCCACATTTGTAAGACTAATGAAAGGCCACAGAATAGGATTATGGAAGGGGCTTGAACTCTGATAAAATGTAGAAGTAGTTTCCATAATCCTTTACTGCCAGGAGTCATGTGGCCAGGAGGCCACAAGATTTGTGACTTCCCCACTTGCTCCTATAGATAACATCACTATTGTAGAAACGAATACTGGGTTTGTAGTTGTTTCAGACTGACCTCACCTGGATTTGTGAGTCATAACTCAATTGGTCATATGGCCCCACCCAAAGGCGCACTGAGTGCACCAGGACCTTTTTCCACTCCTTGATGATTTCATCCCCAACCAATCAGTAGCACCCATTCCCTAGCCTCCTGCCCACAAGATTGTCCATAAAAACCTTAGTCTTCCAGCCTTTGGGGAGATTGATTTGAGTGATAACTCCAGTTCCTCTGCATGAGCCAGCCTCATGTCAATTAAACTCTTTCTCTACTGCAATGCCACAGTCTTAGTATGTTGATTTTATCTGTGCAGTGGGCAGGAAGAAGCCGTTGGGTGACTACAAGAGAATCGTCCAGAAAATTAAAATATTCCAAAAGAAAAACTGTCTCAATCTTGATGTGGCTTCAGCATAGTTTATGTGGAACCAGGAACAGTGGTGTACTGGTAAACTGACTGAAAAAGTGAAAGTTCTGATTTTTCAGTATTTGCCAATTTTCACAATATAAAAATCCCTACCGTGCCTAATTTCAAGCTCTGGATGTATCAACACAGAACACAGAATTGTAAATGTACATATTCAAGCCTTAAGAATTAGTAGAAGCTGGCCGCAGCATACCACTGACCCAGATGACCAGGATTTTATATTCCCACATTCCTTAGTCATTGGATATGGGCCACTCCAGGACAAGGTGGCTCTATGAATTTGAGACAGTCCCTAAGAAAAATGGCCACTGATGGTAATCTGCTGACAGCACTCCCCAAAGCTGGAGCAACAAGTCCTTTTTTGATGGGGGATCTGGGCAGTACATCATAGAGTCTACCATACTTGTGATGGGAAACCAGTCATCTGCCTACTCAACTGTCAATCTAGTCACCTTTCACCTAAACATTTTTTTCAACCTGGAACATATACTCTGGGGCCTTTCACTTTAGATGGTGGAGCTAATAGATACAAATTTGGAAAGATTTCCAGCAGTCCCAAACAGTAAACATCCAGGGAGGGATGAAGGCAAAGAAAAGTCCAGAAGTCCAGAAAATCAGATGGATCTGCTTAGATAGGCTTCTATAAAGAGGGAGGGCTTGAGCTTGACCTGAAGGATAAGTAAAGGTAGAAAAGCAGAGAAGATTGAATAGAAGTAGCATTGCACTGTGGTTAGAATCTTGGCTCTACCACTTTTTAGTTTTCAGGCATTGCACAAACTACTTTACTTCTCTGTGCCTCAGTTTATCCATAGGTAAAACGGGGATGATGATGACATAATAATAGTAATAATATTATCTACCTCAAAGTGTTGTTGAAATGAGTTAATTCACATTGAGAGTTTTTTGTTGTTGTTGTTGTTGTTGTTTTTGAGACCAGGTCTCGTTCTGTAACCAAGGTTGGAGTGCAGTGGCATGATCTCGGCTCACTGCAACCTCCCAGGTTTAAGTGATTCTCCTGCCTCAGCCTCCTGAGTAGCTGGGATTACAGGCACCCACCACCACACCCAGCTAATTTTTTGTATTTTTAGTAGAGATGGAGTTTCACCGTGTTGGCCAGGCTGTTCTTGAACTCATGACTTCAAGTGATCTGCCCACCTCAGCCTCCCAAAGTGCTGGGACTACAGGCGTGAGCCACCGCACCCAGCCCATATTGAGAGTTTATAACAGTGCTTAGTGATATTTGGCCTCTGATAAATAACCTGTTATTTCATGCAGCAAAATGGAGATATCATATTGCAGAGTAGTGCAAAAAATAAAAATAATGAAAAAGGATGTACTGAATTTTAATCAGAAATGATGACCTATTTTCCCTTCTTACAAAATGTCCTACCAAGAGTGAATCTTTGGTTGAACTTCCCTGGTATCCAGGCATGGTGGCTCACACCTGTAATCCCAGCCCTTAGGGTGGCAGAGACAGAAGGATAGCTTGAGCCCCAGAGTTTGAGATCTACCTGGGAAACATTGTGAGACCCCATTCTCCACAAAAAAATAAAAAAGGAAAAACAAAACAAACAAAAAAACCAAGTTGAACTGCCCTGGCAGCCAGAGTATAACAAAACTTTGATGTGTGCTCAAAACTAAACTGCCAGGAAAAATTCAAAGAGCCAAGTTTCACCTCACCAGAACAGATCCTTAATGGCAGGCACACCCCTGAGAGTTACAAGGATTGGGGGAAGAAAACAAATGGGTGCCCTCAGATTCCCAGCCTAGGCCCTGTCCTGCACCACAAGGACCCACAAGTGTATGTAGATACCTCAGCTGCCATGTCCTGACTTCACTGACTGCTTCCCCAGAGGAAGTCACTCCTCAGGCCTATGATGACATACTGACAGCTGGGTCAGCCCCCAGGATGACAGACCCCAGGAAAAAGGCCCATGCAGCCCTAGAGGCAGACTCTGAACTTTCGGGACAGGGAATTGTGAAGCCCCATGTACCTGATCTAGAAGGAGGGGCCTCCAGGTTGCTACCTTCTAGGTGCTATCTCGGCTCACTACAACCTCAGCCTCCCGGGCTCAAGTGATTCTCCTGGCTCAGCCTCCCAAGTGGCTGGGGTTACAGGCACGTGCCACCACACCAGGCTAATTTTGTATTTTTAGTAGAGACAGGGTTTCTCCATGTTGGTCAGGCTGATCTCGAACTCCCAACCTCAGGTGATCCGCCCACCTTGGCCTCCCAAAGTGCTGGGATTACAGGCATGAGCCACTGCGCCCGGCCCAAATGAGCTTTTATACCATTCATTCCTTTTCACCAGAATTGGAATCACTGATACAAAACAACCTGACACCCAAAACACTGAGTTCTTCAGTTCCTGCTGGCTGTTGCCTTATTTCACACATTTTAATTCATTATTATGCAAATAGTTGTTACCCAACAGATAGGTTGCTAATGGTCCATGTATAAGAAACTAATCTCTCTCAAATAATTGTTTGTAAGTTTATGCATTTAACAATAAATAACATCAAAAATTTAAATTAAATTATACAGAAGGAAGCTGAGTGTGGTGACATGTGTCTGTAGTCCTAGATACTCGGGAGGCTGAGGTGGGAGGACAGCTTGAGCCCAGGAGCTTGAGACCAGCCTGGGTAACAGAGTGAGATCCTGTCCCTAAAAGAAAGAAAAAGTAATACAGAAGGAGCCCCACACATAAGCTGTTCACAGGATCTGTTCAAAATTTAATTTTAAATGAAAGGCACACAGCCATAAAAAAGAATGAAATCATTTCCTTTGCAGTAACATGGATAGAGCTGGAGGCCATTATCCTAAGTGAACTAACTCAGAAACAGAAAACCAAATACTTCATGTTCTCATGTTCTCTTTTAACTGGAAGTTAAATAATGGGTACACATGGGCATAAAGATGGAAATAATAGACACTGGGGGCACCAAAAGAGGGGAGGGTTGAAAAGTTACCTTTCTAGTACAGTGTTCACTACTCCGGTAATGGGTACACTGGAAGCCCAATCCCCAGCAGTATGCAATCTACCCATGTAACAAACAAGTGCATGCACTCCCTGAATCTAAAGTAAAAATGAAATTTTGAAAAATGAGGCTGGGTGTAGGGGCTCACGCCTGTAATCCCAGCACTTTGGGAGGCCGAGGTGGGAGGACTGCTTGAGCCCAAAAGTTTGAGACTGGCCTGGGCAACATGGTGAGACCTCATCTCTACAAAATTAAAAACATGAGCCAGACATGGTGGAATGTGCCTATGGTCCCAGCTACTGGGGAGGCTGAAGTGGGAAGATCCCTTGAGCCCAGGAGTTCGAGGCTGCAGTGAGCTGTGTTTATGCACCACTGCACTCCAGTCTGGGTGACAGAGTGAGACCCCATCTCAACATCAACAACAACAACAACAGCAACACATGCAGATCAAAGTTACAGAAAGTAAGCAGTAAGTGGAGCTTCTTTTTAGTTTTCCCAAGTAAACTATTTCTTTGTCTAGGATGTCTTTCTAGAACCCAGACCTGAAAATGGCTCTTTTTTTTTTTTGAGATGGAGTCTCGCTCTGTCGCCCGGGCTGGAGTGCAGTGGCCGGATCTCAACTCATTGCAGGCTCCGCCTCCCGAGTTCACGCCATTCTCCTGCCTCAGCCTCCCGAGTAGCTGGGACTACAGGCGCCAGCCACCTCGCCCTGCTAGTTTTTTGTATTTTTTAGTAGAGATAGGGTTTCACCATAATAGCCAGGATGGTCTCAATCTCCTGACCTCGTGATCCGCCCGTCTCGGCCTCCCAAAGTGCTGGGATTACAGGCTTGAGCCACCGCGCCTGGCCAGAAAATGGCTCTTTTATGCTGTTGGCTTCAGTATAATCATTCTTCCTAGGAGGCATATGATGTGGGTGATGGGTGGGTATGTGGTGGGGAGAGGCCTTGTGATACTTAATGAGCTGCAAATAACTCACTCCCATGTATTTGTGTGAGTGGAGTCACCCTACCTACTTATGCCAGCCTGTTTTCACACTCAGTTGATTCAAAACCTGTTGAATCAGACCATTCTAGAGCCTCTGAAAAAGTCCTCCAGACAATGGTGGGCAAGAGCAGGTTGCAACCAGGTTCCATGCATGGCAGTGTTTCTGAATGTTGTTTTGTACATTTTTATTACGAAAGAGTTCATGATTGAACTCATTCACATTTTCATGTTGGAGCACTTGATCCTTCCTATTTAAATATAAGTAAGTATTCTCATTATCAGAAAAAAGAGTTGCAAGGCATCAGGAGAGAGAGCCACAGAGGAAAATATTCCAAAGATCTTGGCATTCCTTCCTATAACTTTTGTACCCTCAATCTTTTTCTTCCACATTTATGAAGCTTTTAAAACATTTTCCAACCTGAGTGGCACATATTTACTGGGGTGACTTTACATTGTTTGCATTATTGTGGTTCTGGGACGTGAATTTCTTAGAGGACAGGGGCATGTTTAGAATCACATCCTACAGAGAAGTGCTTAGTAAGTAGGAATGAGAAGCATCGTCCGCAAGCATTTAAGGGAGTCTGTTTCCATTTTCAATAACTACAGGTTGTCACTCAACAGGCAGATGACCCAATAGACACAGTGGTGTGTCTGGTTCCTGGGAGGGATGAATGTGTAGAGAAAGGGAAGAAAAGAGGAAGAAAGCAACATTAAGCCTGATCCCTGCCATAAGCTCAGCTCCTCACCACACACATATATGTATGTGCACAGACACACACACACATACACACACTCGCTCCTTGGCACGCAGACACACACAGAGCTTTGCTATTCTTTGGCTAATGGGATTGGCACCGCTTAAAGCAGACTGCTAGGTCATTGTCTGCGACCACAGCAAGAGAAACATTATTTAAAGACCATTCAGACCCTAAAAGAAGCGGCTGAGCAGAGTAATTATCGGAGACTCTCCATTAACTAGGGCATCTTTGCTCTTTGTCTGGGTTGGTTTAATAAGGCCCGCTAATGGGACTGTACAGGAGGGGGTACACTAATGGTTCTAAAAAAAGCCTCTTTTGGCCCTTTCATTACTGGGGACTGTCTTTAGAGATGCTGACAGTAAAGCAAGAAGTTACCATACTACAAAATGACCTTCCCAAAAATTTGATTTGGACCCTTGCAGCTTAGAACTCAGGTTTCCAAAATTAGAAAACATCTTTGTCTTCCCCACTTTTTAAAACTCTAAGATGGTTTCCCCCACCCTGGTTCCTCTTACCTTACTGGGCCCTTTGGTTTCTTGGGAACTTGTCATTGGAAACAGCAGCACTCAGTGGTGATAAAGCAGAATGGCACTCCTGAGGAATTTCTCCTTGAGCTGGCTTCTTCTACTCACTCTCCAGGACTCCACTTCTCTGGAAAAACTGCCTGTCCCATTATTGCTTTTAAAATGTGAAGCTAAAAGTCAGTCACGTGCTTACAAACCTAATACGGCCACCTAAATTCAAACTACTGTTCCATAATCAGTTAGCTTTATAACAAAGGCTTCAAATGCTTAGCTGTCCTAGAAGCTTGCATCACATACGGGGAACTCTTCTGTGCCGCGCTGTCTACCTCTCTTCATTTCCCTTCTCCCAACCCTAGACCAAGCTTCCATCTTCTCTCCTCTGGGTGACTGCACTTGTCCTGCAATCACCTCCTAGCAGCACTATTGGCCCTTCCAATCCATTAACTCGACAACAGCCAACAGCCAGCGTAACTCTTTCAAAACAGAAAACTGCTTAAGCATTTCAGTAGCTTCCTATTGCTCATAAGAATTCTTACTATGATTTAAGAGACCCAGACGTGGTCTGGTCCTTCCTTCCTCTCTAGCAACATCTTGTACTACGCTCCCCCTAGCCGTCTGCTTCAGTCACTGCAGCCTTCTTCAATGCTATGAGCAATTCATGCTCATTCCTGCCACAGGGCTTTTGCATATCATTCTGTCTAGAACACGCTTTACCTTAGTAGTTTCCACTCATCCTTCAGCTCTCAGCTCAGTAGTCAGCCCTTCAGGAAAGTTGTCCTTTAGTGCCCCTTCTAGGTTGACGACGTCTGTATCATGCAATTATAGCACCATATGCTCTTTACAGCATTTACGATAATTAAACACTTACACTTACCAGAATGCTTGTATATTAATAATTACCTTGCTGTGAAACTGTAAGCTTCATGAGAATAACCACATGCTCCATATGCAATAATTTTGCCTATTTTTGTTGTATCTTCCTGTCCTCAGTGTCCAGTACAATGTTTGTGACCTGAGTGCTTAATAAATCTTTGTTGCATTGTGTATAGTGATTCAAAATACTGTACCCCGTTCCTCCATGCCTGTTTGCAATTTTTTTTTTTTTTTTTTTGAGATGGAGTCTCGCTCTGTCACTCAAGTGATTCTCCTGCCTCAGCCTCCTGGGTAGCTGGGACTACAGGAACGTGCCACCACGCCTGGATATTTTAAAAAATTATTGTTAGTAGAGATGGGTTTTCACCGTGTTAACCAGAATGGCCTCAATCTCCTGACCTCGTGATCTGCCTCCCTCGGCCTCCCAAAGTGTTGGGATTACAGGTGTGAGCCACCACACTCAGCTGCCTGTTTGCAATTTATCAACCAAAGTTTGTTCCCTGAGAGGTTCCTATGACTAGTATATTTGGGAACGACCTACATTCCATATTTTCTCAGATCAGCGTAAAAGGCCAGGTCTCTTTTCCTATGGGATTAAAGACTAATTTTCTAGTTTTATGGGGAGAACTAGAAGCATATTCTTATTCCCCTTTTGACAGCATCTTTATACAATAACAGACTCACAAGGCACAAGTAAACACACACAAGCTTTAGCGATGCCTCCTGTCTTCTCAAGGCCCAGTGGGAAAGAGAACAGAGGGTCTATCCAAAGAAGAAGCTGAAGAATTAGAGTGTCTCAGCACTCCAGACTTGCCAGCACAGAGATAGGTGGGTGGAATTGTTCCAATTATTTATGATCCCCAAGAAAACTGGGGACTTTCTCTACTGTTTGGAGATGGAAGGGTGGGCTTCAGTAGATGCAGAGTAACAGCATGGATTGGGTGTATATTCTGTTGCCTTCAGCTGCCCTGGAGAGAAGGCCATCAGGCCATACACAGCCAACTGAAGGTACCATGACTCACACTGAATGGGATCTGGCATTCATACAGTGGGCTGACTGAGGCCATGTATCCTATCACTCCTTTTAAAAATATAATGCTATAAGCCTGCAAGTTTGAGAGCAACCTGGGCAACATAGTAAGACCCCATTTCTACCAAAAACTCAAAAATTATCTAGATGTGGTGGTGCACACCTATAGCCTCAGCTACTTGGGAGGCTGAAGTGGGAGGATTGTTTGAGCCCAGAAGGTCGAGGCTGCAGTGTACTGTGATTGCACCACTGCACTCCAGTCTGGGCAACGGGGTGAGACCCTGTCTCAAAAAAAAAAAAAAAGCTAGAAATTGATGGCATACTTGTATTTTACACTTAGTATGGCCACCTAGACCCAGACTGCTGTCTTATAATCAAGTTGCATCACTCAGGATTGCACCAATTTAGGGACAGTCTGGAGACCAAAGAAAAAAAAGTCTTATTATAAAATTGTGTTTTCAGAAAATCTGAGGCCCATAGAGAATTGTCCTCCCAAGCCAGGTGAACACAAAGCCATATGGTCACACCTCATGGGTTCCAGATGCATTCAAGTTCAGAGCCAGTGCCAGGATATTTTCCAGAGCTGGTACTACTGGAAGAGACTGCTGCAAACACATAAGCTTTACCCCATCTAAATTATGGAGAAAATGCAAACCTCCAGCCTCAATTAACACATATCCTATGAGCATCTCTTGGCACTCTTGTGCTGCAGAGGATAGAGGAGTGTGAAACAAGATTCCTGCCCTCAAGGAGCTGACAGTATAATGAAAGAGATATGTGTTTCATAAAATGAACAAAGCAACAGAATATACATTCTAAATTATTGAGTTCTGGACCAGTGTCTCTAGAAGTGTGATGCACAACCTGCATGCAGCATCAACATCATTTGAGAATATTGTTTGAAACGCAAATGTTGGGGCCCTACACCACCCTATTGAATCAGAAGCTCTGGGGGTGGGGAAACAGGAGCGTTAACAATCTCTCCAGGGGATTCCTATACACACTAAAATTTGAAAGGAATTATACAAATTGAGAAAAGAAGTGGTTGGAGTGGAATGAGAGCTGAAGGAAAAGTTTTTATACATATTTTCTATTTTAAAAAATAGAGATAAGTTCTCACTATGTTGCCCAGACTGGCCTTAAACTCCTGGTCTCCAGCAATCGTCCCACCTCAGCCTCCCAAAGTGCTGGGATTACAGGTGTGAGCCACCGCACTTGATTTGGAAGACGAGTTTCAAGGAGAATCTTGGATTCCTTGGAGGGCATTTGGGTAGAATTTGTAATAATGAAAGGCTCAGGGGAGGGTGTTCTGGGCAGAAGGAATAACAGGAGTAGAGGTGAGGAAATGAACATGGCAGGAGGGAGGCTCATTGAAGCTGAAAGTCTGGGAGTGGGATGAAGCAAGAATGAGTAGGAAAGCCAAGGCCAGATCTTGCAAGAAAGTGAATTTTATTTATTTACTTATTTATTTGTTTGTTTATTTATTTGAGATGGATTTATTTGTATTTTTAGTAGAGATGGGGTTTCACTATGTTGGCCAGGCTGGTCTTGAACTCCTGACCTCAGGTGATCCGCCTGCCTCAGCCTCCCAAAGTATTGGGATGCAGGTGGCCAGCCAAAAGTGAATTTTAAAAACATGTTGCACGTAAGATATGAATCGATGTATTTTCCTGATTTCAAAGGTTATATATTTTTGTATAAAAGTATAAAGCATTAGAGAAGTATATAATGTAAGAAAGTGATCTTCTCCCCAACCCCAACAACAAAAAAATATGGCATTTTGGTATATGTTTCCTTAGAATTTTTTTTTTTAAATCCATAGTCTAATCACGTCTCTTCCACACTATTCTCTCCAGCCCCTGCCACCCTTCAAAAAACACCACATATAATTTTCTATTCACAGCTTTGAAACTTCCTTTGTTCACTTCACAATACATCTCCCATACCTCTGTCAGTCTTTCTTTCTTTTTTTTTTTTGAGTCTCACTCTGTGGTGCAGGCTGGAGTACAGTGGTGCAATCTTGGCTCACTGCAACCTCTGCCTCCCAGGTTCAAGCTATTCTTCTGCCTCAGCCTCCTGAGTAGCTGGGATTACAGGTGCGCACCACCACTCCCAGCCACTTTTTGTATTTTTAGTAGAGACGGGGTTTCACCATGTTGGCCAGCCTGGCCTTGAACTCCTGACCTCAAGTGATCCGCCTGCCTCAGCCTCCCAAAGTGCTAGGATTACAGGTGTGAGCCACAGTACCTGGCCCTACCTCATTCTTTTAAATGGCCCAGTGGTATTTCACTGCGTAATGACATATTGCCTAATGAAGCGCCATAATTTATCACTGTTGGTGTTTAGTCTGGGAAGAATATGGTGATGGGGTGTTTGAGAATACACTTGTGAAGATGGCCATGATATGTGGTATGCACAAACTTTGTGATGGTCAGCTGCAGTGGAGGCCTAGGTGTTCAAAGTGGTTTGCAGCTCTTCTCTTGGGAAACAGTCCCCATGTATCTATACCTACCTATATGTATCTATCTTTACCAATCTCTGTTAATATATGTATATCACTTTCTGTATGTATATGTATATCTATTTCTATTCGTATCCACATCTATATCTACATCAATTATATCTCTGTCTATCTAGCATGAAATCCCACATAAAAGCAAAATGAAAGGCCCTGGCCCAGACTTTTGTTTGTTTGTTTGTTTAGACAGCATCTCACTCTGTCGCCCAGGCTGGAGTGCAATGGCATGATCTCGGCTCACTGCAACTTCCGCCTCCCGGGTTCAAGCAATTCTCCTGCCTCAGCCTCCTGAGTAGCCAGGACTACAGGCGCCCGCAACCACATCCAGCTAATTTTTATATTTTTAATAGAGACGGAGTTTCACCATATTGGCCAGCATGGTCTCGATCTCTTGACCTCGTGATCCGCCTGCCTCGGCCTCCCAAAGTGCTGGGATTACAGGCGTGAGCCACTGCACCTGGCCCAGACTTTTTTTTTTTTGAGATGAGATCTCACTATATTGCCCAGGCTGGACTCAAACTCTTGGACTCAAGTGGTCCTCCCACCTCAGCCTCCTGAGTAGCTGGGACACATGCCACTGTGTCCAGCCAGAGTTTTTGAGAAGTGTTTTTTTTTTTTTTTTTTTTTAGAGAGACTATGAATTGCATGGATTTGTCTCCAACAAGTGGCAGTTTCTTCAGCTAGGTAGTGGAGCCTGTCAGCCTCAGACTGTACCCTCCCTAGACAGGAGCCCCTTTCCTGAGCCCTTCCTTCAGACCACACTATTTTCTGAGGTGGGAGACAATAAGAAAACAGGTATGGCCAGGCGTGGTGGCTCACACCTGTAATCCCAGCAGTTTGGGAGACCCTTTCCTGAGCCCTTCCTTCAGACCACACTATTTTCTGAGGTGGGAGACAATAAGAAAACAGGTATGGCCAGGCGTGGTGGCTCACACCTGTAATCCCAGCAGTTTGGGAGACCGAGGCGGGTGGATCACGAGGTCAGGAGTTCAAGAGCAGCCTGGCCAAGATGGTGAAACCACATCTCTACTGAAAATACAAAAATTAGCCAGGTGTGGTGGCTGGCGCCTGTAGTCCCAGCTATCCAGGAGACTGAGGCAGGAGAATCACTTGAACCCAGGAGGCGGAGGTTGCAGTGAGCCGAGATCGTGCCATTGCACTCCAACCTTGGTGACAAAAGCGAAAACTCCATCTCAAAAAAAAAAAAAAGAAAAGAAAACAGGTATCTGATCTTGAAACTTTTCACCAACAAATATGTTATTGACCTCAATGAGGGCAAACTAAGAAAACATGGGTCTGCTACAACAAGGAAGTAGCTGGATTAGATGAACGTGAGAACTCAGTGTTAGGGAGCCTTGGCATTAAAAACACCCAAGGAACGACCATTGCTTCCATCATGCCCTTCTTTTGAGAAGTTGCTGTGCAGGTGGGGCTAATGACCTAAGTAAATGGTAAATAGTTAATATTGCTACTAGGGCCACTGCTGCTTTCTACTTTAGGCAGGTTCAGGAACTTGAAAGATGACTAGGTGGAAAAAGAAGGGTCAATATTTGCCTTTGGAGTAGCCTGCTTCTGGTTTTAATAGTCTCTAGACCTTATGATACATATTCATGGTGATTGAATATGATAATATATTTTAACCTTTCTTGGTCACAAAAAAGAAAGGCGACATAAGTGAAAAAATATTAAAATACAAAAAGTAGAAACATCAAATGATTTTGGCCCAAAGAAATTGTGGTCTCTATTGCTCCACAGTTAAGCATCTTTCTTAATGGATCTTTCTCATGCTGTAGCACTGGAACTGTTTAAAATTATAGTGATTCCCCACCACAAGTTTCTCCTGATGGGAAATTCAAGTATACCCCAAGTTTATTTCTGTACCTTTTCAAAACTGGAAGAATTCAATAGTTAGCATGTAGTTTACAGGCAGTTTGTCTAAACGCTATCCATTCCTTCTCACCAAAAGAACCCTAATTTTATTTGGGGTGGCAATGAATCCAGCTGAAATAAAAAGGCTGTATTTCTCACTCTCTCGCACGCAGAGATGGCCTGTATGGTCAATGAGATTTCAGGAAAAACCTGGTAGATGAGACTTCTAGGAAAGCTATTGTTTTCCTCATAAAAAGGGACAGATTTAGGTTTGTGAATATTTTGCTTTTGCTTTTTCTGCTTCTTCCTGAGTGGAAAGTCCACATGACACATTGAGGTTCAGCAGCTGTTTCACAAGCTTAAGGAAGAAAGACGGAAGCGAAGGGTGTTGGAACCAAAAGCCAGGGAAAGTGTACATCACAGCTGGCAATGAGCAGCTGCTCTGCCAACCCTGGGCTGTCTATTTCACAAGAAAAGGATTTCCCTCACTCGCTTCAGCCTTTGCAATGACTTTCCTTTACATACAGTGGGAGCATAACCCTAAATGATTAAACCGCAGTCCTTTCTTTGGAGAAAAATTAGAAAAAGACCCAGGATCTGACATTCAGTTTTCCAGCCAGATTTACCAGAATTATTATTATTATTATTATTATTATTATTATTATTATTATTATTAGAGACAGAGTCTCACTCATTCTCCCAGGCTAGAGTGCAGAGGTGCAATTTCAGCTCAATGCAACCTCCACCCTCCAGGTTCAAGCCATTCTCCTGCCTCAGCCTCCCAAGTAGCTGGGATTACAGGCATGCACCACCACACTTGGCTAATTTTTGTATTTTTAGAGACAGGGTTTCACCATGTTGGCCAGGCTGGTCATGAACTCCTGACCTCAAGTCATCCATCTGCCTGGGCCTCCCAAAGTGCTGGGATTATAGGTATGAGCCACTGTGTCTGGTGTCTGGCTTACCAGAATTATTAAAGCCAGTGGTAGACCGAGCATAGGGCAGTGGGAGCAGTAAGAAAATCAACTGAAAGTTGGGCTATGCTTATCACCATGTGCTAGCAAATGTAAACAAAGTCAGTGACAAAATATTCCTCCCTGAAAAAAATATTCGGCCTAAATCTGAACAATTGCTGAGGTTACTGAGTTTTAATAATGTGCATGTAAACTTCAACTTAGCATATTTTGTTACTTATCCTTCAACAAACCCAGTGTTCTACATGGAAGTAAATTACAAGAATTTCCAGTTATTCATTCAGTTTCCAACACATGGGACTCAGCAAGGCAGGCTCCTTTTAGAGTAACTTTATAATGGACCAGATGGTTCCAGCTCACTTTGGGGCCTAGCTGTGATTTCAGCCCTAGTGTACTACAAATGCCTGTGTTTAAAGAGTAGATTTGAAATAATAGTGATTACAAAGAAAAAAAATCAGAATATGAGTTAACTTTAGTTCTGTCCTTCTTTGTGACCTGTTGGACTTTTGATATTTATAATATGAAACAGTGAAACAATGCAGACTACAAAGTGAATGTATGTGACAGGCAAAAATTTGGTTACAAATTTTCATTTACACATGAAATACTGCACTGAATTTGAATCAAATCTTTACAATTGGAATTTATTCTTGTTTTCAACATGTTGGTCTTTTGTAATTATTATCAAACTGTAATGCTATATTCATTACTGTGGCCAACCAGTATGTAGGCACAAAGTTACAAGATTTTCCTTTTATGAGAACAAAAACAAAAATACATCATTGTAATTAAAAAGCATTAATCCATATTTTCCTTTTTTGTAATGTAATAATTTTTACTGGAACAAAGTTTAATAAAATATTTCACTTTTTGCATTTCTTTTCTGAAAGATAAACTATTATTAATGTTGTTTTACTTAATGTTTTTTTTCTGAAATTGATTTTGTTGTATACAGAATAGGAATCTGCTGTGCCACTGATTAAAACTATCTCCTTTTTTTTTTTCTTTTTTGAGACAGAGTCTAATTCTGTCATCTGAGCTGGAGTGCAGTAGCATGATCTTGGCTCACTGCAACCTCCACCTCCCTGGCTCAGTCGATCCTGCCACCTCAGTCTCCTGAGTAGCTGGGACTACAGATGCACGTCACCATGCTCAGTTAATTTTTGTATTAAAACTATCTCAATTTTAGTTGATAAGTACTCATCACCATGACTTGCCAGTTTATAAGTTTGTTAGAGTCCATCTCATGTAATTTTTAAAGAAGAGTACAGAGGTGGCATCTTTCCAAGTGCTTTTGAATTGGAGGAGTCTTTATATTGCCTTTTCCTGAATGAAGTTGTGGCTGAGTATTATTTCAACCTCATTTCTCAGCACTCTGTAAACATTGTTTCATTGTGTTCAGTATTTTATGTGACACAAAAACAGAAGCTTGTGACAATATTAATTTTTCTGTTTGTTTTGGATTTTTCTTTTCATAATGAGAAAATATGCTGGCTTTTTTTTTCTCTTAATTCTGTGGTTCAAATATTTTATTTAAATATGTCTAGGTGTATGTTTTTCTTGTTTTTGTGTGTGTGTGTGTTTTTTTTTTTTTTGAGACAGGGTCTCACTCTATCACCTTAGGTGGAGTGCAGTGGCATGTTCATAGCTCACTGCAACCTCGAACTCCAGGGCTTAAGCAATCCTTCCACCTCAGCCTCTGGAGTAGCTGGAACTATAAGCGTATGCCACCACACCTGGCTAATTTTCTTTAATATTTGTAGAGATGAGGTCTCACTATGTTGCCCAGTCTGGTTTCGAAGTCCTGAGATTTATTTCATCTGGAACATGTGTTAGTACTCTTGATCTAGTTAAACTTCACTCATTCATTCATATGCATTCATTTTCTTATATCAGACTTCTATTTTACAGTGGTTCGGACTTATTTTTTTCCTAACTCAACTGAAGCACACAATACAGCCCAATTAACAGACACTAATTATTGCAATCCAAAAACACACCAGCCCATCCGGGGCCATTCTCATCATGTGCCCACTCAGGCTGTTATCACACACTCTTATCTCCACCCTCCAGTGGAGAATCACTCTCCTCTCATACCCTTGGTGAGCATGTCTTTCCACTGATTCTGAGTTCTTAAGAAACGTCCTCTGTTTTTCGCTCTTTAGCCTTCATTTCTATCATCTTATCTTTATCATTCATTGTCTTTTTTTTCCCCTGTATTTTGGGAAAGTTATTTAACTTGTCCTTGTCACTACAGCATCAGTTTTGCTACACTTCCAACATTGTAGTGGTTTGTTTTGTTTTTGAGTTGGAGTCTCACTCTGTTACTCAGGCTGGAGTGCAGTGGCATGATCTTCAGCTCACTGCAACCTCTGCCTCCCGGGTTCAAGTAATTCTCCTGCCTCAGCCTCTGGAGTAGCTGGGATTACAGGTGTCCACCACCATTCCCCGCTAATTTTTGTATTTTTAGTAGAGACGGGGTCTCACCATATTGGCCAGTCTGGTCTCTTGGCCAGGTTGGTCTGGAATTCCTGACCTCGTGATCTGACAGCCTTGGCCTCCCAAAGTACTGGGATTACAGGTGTGAGTCACAGTGCCTGGCCTGTTTGTTTTGTTTTGTTTTGTTTTGTTTTTAATTCCAGGACATAAGAATTTCCTTGCAATCTTTCTTCATTACATCATTCTTCCTTTAATAAAAATCTTGTTGTGGCTAGGCATGATGGCTCATGCCTGCAATTCCAGCATTTTGGGAGGCTGAAGTGGGAAGATTGTTTGAGTTCAGGCGTTCTAGACCAGCCTGAGCAACAGAGTGAGACCCCATTTCTGAATAAAATAAAATAAAATAAAATAAAATAAAATAAAATAAAATAAAATATTAACTGGGTGTGGTGGCTCATGCCTATAGTCCCAGCTACTTGAGAGGCTGAGGAGGGAGGAACACTTGAGCCCAGGAGTTTGAGGCTGCAGTGAGCCATGATTGTGATGCTGCACTCTGTCAAAAAAAAAAAAAAAAAAAAAAAAAGATTGTCATATGGTATGGTCTGAATGCTTGCATTCTTCAAAAATTTATATATTGAAATCCTAACCCTCAAGGTGATGGTATTAGGAGGTAAAAGGCCTTTGGAAGGTGATTAGGTCATGGGGTGGAGCCTTCATGCATTGCATTAGTGTCTTAATAAAAGAGGCCTGAGAGAAGCCCTTCACTCTGCTTCTTCAGCCGTGTGAGATTACAGTGAGAAGTCGGCTGTCTAAAGGGAAGCAGGCCCTCACCAGACACCAAATCTGCCAGTGCCTTGATCTTGGACTTCTAAGCCTAGAGAACAATCAGAAATAAATTTCTGTTATTTAAAAGCTACCCAGTCCATGGTGCTTTGTTAGAGTAGCCTCAACAGATGAATACATTGCATTTTCATTTCATCCTTATGTCTTCATTTCATTCCCTTCTTTTAATAACTCATAGCCCTTCCCTTAAAAAAAAAATCCATCTTGTACCTTTGCAGGCTACCAGTTCCCTGAATTTTCCTTCGGTATTCTACAGTAGATCAATTCCTGGGGCAAGCTCTACCTGGAAACTTCTGGAGGTTGTTTCCTTTTTCCTATTCTGCAAGTGTCTCTAAGGCTTCAGTGTTTTGCTCTCTTTACTCATCCTTGAATAAGGTAAGCTATGTCTAGACCGAAGGTTTATCATCAAACAAGCTCTTGAATCCATTCTCTGTCAAGTGGGATAATGCTGGAGCCCTCTTCTCAGACACATCCGGAGAAGAGGTCACCTCCGTAGCCATCAGGTCAGTTTCCAGATTTCAGCCAGCTTTCCCCTACGTGCTGTCTTGCAGCAGCTTTCACTGGTGCTCCCTCCTCGATTATGCCTCGACCTACCCCTCCCTTCCCCTCAGAGCTAACACTATTCCCATGTTTGTCATAATCCTCTCTTTGCTTTTCTTTCTTTTCTTTCTTTCCTTCTTTTTTCCTTTAATTTTTTTTGAGACAGAGTTTTGTTCTTGTTGCCCAGGCTGGAGTGCAGTGGTGCATCTCTGCCCACTGCAACCTCTACCTTCCTGGTTCAAGTGATTCTCTTGCCTCAGCCTCCTGAGTGAGTAGCTGGAACTATAGGCATGCGCCACCACACCCAGCTAATTTTGTATTTTTAGTAGAGACAGGTTTTCACCATGTTGACCAGGCTGGTCTCCTAACCTCAGGTGATCCGCCCGCTTCTGCCTCCCAAAGTCCTGGGATTACAGGCTTGAGCCACAGCGCCTGGCCTCTTTGCTTTTATTTCTACAGTTGTATCACATCACTTAGGATGTGATAAGCATCCCTAAATAATGTAATTAGTATTTCAAGAAATTCGAATGCAAGTTTATATTTTGCTTTTTTTCTTCTGATTATTATTTTTATTTATTTTTCTAATCATTCCTATTCAAGGAAGTTTATACTTTGAGGGGACTTGCTTCTTTCAGTTTAATATGCCAGTGCCCTCCAGTCCAACAGGAAAACTGCTACAGTTGAAGAAGTTGAGTTCATTACTCATTATAGTGAAGGAGAAGCACAGCACGGGGAAGGAGGGGGCATCTCAGTAAGAGGGTGTCAGGACTCATTGTAGGATTTGGGCTTCTGTTAGGTAATTTCGGGGAGAGTTTAAGGAACAAGGACTTTGCTCTGGACTAGATACTGTCAGGAGCAGTGAGTATCGCACTAAATCTTATCTAGAAGGAGAGAAGGCTAGACCAAGGCTAATGCTGTAATTGGGAAAGAAGCAGCAGTCCCTCATTGGCTAGAATAAGAGGGTACTTAGTCATTTTTGTGGTCTGGGCAATATCCATGTTTTGTCTGTGGTCAGATGTGATTACAGAGTAATCTTGTTTTTGTCTTTATCATGGTCACGGGGTGGCTTTATCTGGTGTAATGTTACGTGAAATTACTTACTTTCAACAGGTGAACACCAACGTTTAGTTGTGAGCGGCCATCTGATAGCACGAGCACAGCTGCTGGATATTAGGGGTTGCTCTTCCTTTTCTTTTTCTCAAATGTTGATGGGATTCATCCATGTCATTACATGCAGCTACAGTTTATTCATTTTCACCACTCAGTAGTATTCTCTTGTATAGAATGCTATTAAGCACTCCATATGCAGCATAATACATTTATGTGTATTACAATACAACCATTTTTATTTATTTGCTCTACTCTCGATGGACATTTGAATTGTTTGCAGTTTTGGACTGTGATAAGTATGCTGCTATGATTATTCTTGTATATGTCTCGTGGTGCACACGTTCAAGGAATTCTATAGAGCATATATTTAGGAATGGAATTGCTTGGTCATAAGGATATTGCAACAGTCCCCTCCACTGTGGTTTTGCTGTCTGTGGTTTCAGTTACCCACAGTCAACGTCTGAAAATAGGTGAGTACAGTACAATCAGATATGTTGAAAGAGAGAGACCAAATTCATATAACTTTTATTACAGTATATTGGTATAATTATTCTATTTTGTTAATTATTGTTGTTAATCTCTTACTGTAGCTAATTTATTATTCATAGGTATGTATGTATAAGGAAAAACATAATATACACAGGGTTTGGTACTATCCACGGTTTCAAGCATCCACTGGGGATCTTGGAACATATCCCCTGTAGATAATGCCCCAGGGAACACTCTAATCTTCAACTCTTTAATGTCAAACTGTTTTTCCAAAATACTTGTTACAGTTTACTTCCCTCTCCCCACCTGCCCACTGCTTGATTGTCTGATACTTGGAGCTTAATACAGTGCATGGAAAATTGCAAGCCCCAGAATTCACAGTATTCTGCTTTCTGCTTCATTTATAATAGGAGACTCTTCAAAAGTTTTAAATGGAGATGGGAAGGAGCCAGTAAAGAGAGAGAGATTGAGGATACAGGGGAGAGAGAGAGTAATCTGCAGAGAGAGGATCCTGGTCAGGTGAGAGAGGACAAAATTGAGTCATTGGCATTTCTTCCATTGCAAAGTAAACCATAAATAATGCCTGGATGAGCTTAAAGGAAGTCGCCATAACTATGATTACCCTTACAAGAGTAGGGATGGTCAGGGAAGGCTCTCGATAAAACGTTGTATTGAAGTTGGACTTCGAAGTCAGGCTATAATGGATATGGGCAGAAAGAAAGGGATAGGCTGATTTAGGGATAAAGCAAAAATCTCATACAGCAAATGCTGGTGTGGAGGGTAAAGCCGTGGGAAATAATACTGGAAAGAGACTTTTTTTTTTTTTTTTTTTTAATAGAGATGGAGTCTTACCATCTTGCCCAGGCTTATCTTGAACTCCTGGGCTCAAGAGATCTTCCCACCTTGGCCTCCCAAAGTGCTAAGATTACAGGTGTGACCAACCATGTCCTGCCTGGAAAGAAAGATTTGAACAGACCAAGGAAGGTGTGAAGCCTGGGCTGAGGAAGAAATCTTTACCTGAGGGGAATGATATGGTTTGGCTCTTGTCCCCACCCAAATCTACCTTGAGTTGTAATAATTTCCATGTGTCAAGGGCGGGACCAGGTCTAGGTAACTGGATCATGGGAGCGGTTCCCCCATGCTGTTCTCTAATAATAAGTCTCAGGAGATCTGATCGTTTTATAAGTATCTGGCATTTCCTCTGCTTGCACTTGCTCTGTCCTACCACCCTGTAAAGGAGGCACCTGCTCATCCTTTTGCCTTCTGCCATGATTATAAGTTTCCTGAGGCCTTCCCAGAAATGTGGAACTGTGAGTCAATTAAACCTCTTTCCTTTATAAATTACCCAGTCTCAGGTATTTCTTTACAGCAGAGTGAGAACAGACTAATACTGGGAGTTTGAAGGCTTTTGTGCAAGAAAGTAATGGAATAAAACCAATGTTGAATGCTATACTAGAGTAGTCTAGATATAATGTAGCTATACTGAAAAAGAAGGGTCAGGTCTTAGACACCCTAATAAGGGAGAATTAACACCTTAAGAAGGGAAAATTAGGTCTGTAAACTGGTTATTTCATTTAAGTAAAAGATCAAAAGAAGGACAATTAGTCATTCAGTTTTAGATATGTTGGGTTGACCTTTGATTTTCATATCTAAAAATGTCAGGCAAATCAAATTATGGATTCAGCAATCTGCTTCCAGTCAGTAACAGAGACTTTAGACCATGAAACATACAAAGTAAACACGAACAACTCCCTCCACTCCCATCCCTCCATTAAAAAACAAACAAACAAACAAACAAAAACCCCACCTCATTTTGTAGCTTTTGTTGATTTGCCTTCTAGTAACCAATCAGGAGGCAGTTCAGTACCTCTCTCTTCAAACAGTTACTTATGTATGCTCCTAGAAAGAAAAAAATAACTATGAAGCCATATTTATATAGATCTATACTTTTAAAATTTATTCAAGTGGGTTTGAATTCTATGTCTACCACTTAGTTACTACGCAATCTTGGGCAGGTTGCTTAAACCTATTTGTGCCTCTCAGTGTCACCATCTAGAAAATGAAGGTGATGATATTAAAAATATAGGGTTCCAAAGAAGATTAAGTGGGTTATTGAATGTAAAGGACTTGGGAGTGCCTGTCACATAGCAAAAGCTCAGTAAATATTAGTTATTTTTACTGTTTTCTTGGAGATCCTTTCATAGCAGTCCATATAACTATAATATTTTAAAAAGGCTTTGTAAAGCCAGGCATGGTGGCTCATGCCTGTAATCCCAGCACTTTGGCAGGCCAAGGCAGGCGGATCATCTGAAGTCAGGAGTTTGAGACCAGCCTGGCCAACATGGCGAAACCCCGTCTGTACTAAAATACAAAAATTAGTTGAGTGAAAATTAGTTGAGTGTGGTGGCACATGCCTGTAGTCCCAGATACTCAGGAGGCTGAGACAGGAGAATCACTTGAACCCAGGAGGCAAAGTTTGCAGTGAGCCAGGATCGCTCCACTGCACTCCAGCCTGGGTGACAGAACGAGACTCCATCTCAAAAAAAAAAAGGAATAAAATAAAAAATAAAAGGCTGTATAATATTCCCCACAATGGCTAGCTCCAGATTTTCAGATTTTTCTATTGTAAACAATAGACTTGTATATCTATATTGGCAAGTTTTTGCAAGTATATTCATATGATAATTTTTTGAATTGCAGAATTAAAGGATATGGTATATTTAAATTTTGAAGGCTATTGCTGAATTATCCTCAAAAAAGTGTACCAATTTGCACTCCTACCAACAGAGTATGAGAATGACTGTGTCTGTATTCTTAACAACATTTATTGGTATCTAGTTTTGTAATATGATAAACAAATTCAACATAGCTCATTGGTTTTTTTTACATAAGCTTTTAAAAAATAACAGCTTTATTGAGATATAATTCATATGCCAGGAAGTTTATCCATTTGAAGTGCACAATCCAATGGTTTGAGTATATCACAGAGTCATGCAAGCATCACCACAAACAATTTTCATGACCTCCCCGCAAAACTGTATCTATTAGCAGTCACTCATCATTTTCCCTCTAGTCCCACCCCCGAGCCCTAGGCGACCACGAACCCACTTTCTGTCTCTCTGGATTTTCGTATTCTGAGCATTTTATGTCATTGGAATCATAAAACATATGCTCTTGTGTCTGGCATTTTTCACTTAACATAATGTCTTCAAGGCTCATCCATGTTGTAGCATGTGTCGGTTTTCCATTCCTTTTTATGGTTGAATAACAGTCTATTGTATATATATAGCACATTTTGCTGCTCCATTCATCGGTTGATGAGCATTTTGGTTATTTACACTTTTTAGCAGTTATTTAATAATGCTGCTTTTTATTGCCAGATAACATTTCATCATATGGATATGCTCATTATTTTATATGCAATTATTCAATTGTGAATGAGACAAAGATTTTAATAGATTTGACCACTTTCTTTTTGTTTTGTTTTTACTTACTGAGTTGTACAAGAAGTTGTATATTAATGATTTTCTTTGCTTGTCAAATATGTTGCAATATTTTTTCCACTTTGTATGTATTCAAATTTATTTTTCTCTTCCTTTAAGACTTTAGGATTGTGTGTCTTGCCTAGAAAGTCTTTTTATATTACATCTGTGTAGTGTGGGTATAAAAAAAAAAACTAAAAAAAATTGAAGAAAAAGTCTTATTATTTTATTTTATGTTTTCTTTTCCTTTTTCCTTTTTTCTTTTTTGAGACAGTCTTACTACTCTGTTGCCCAGGTTGGAGTGCAGTGGCACAATTACAGCTCATTACAGCCTCAACTTCCTGTGTTTAAGCCATCCTCCCGCCTCACCCTCCCAAGTATCGTGGACTATAGGTGTGCACCATGCCCAGCTGGTCTGCAACTCCTGAGCTCCAGCAGTCCTCCCACCTTGACCTCCCAAAGTGCTGGGATTACAGGTGTGGGCCACAGCACCCAGCCTAGAAATTATTTTTAAACTCCTGGATTATATATAAATAAACTCATCAATAAATGAATAAATTTATTTATTTATATATATTATATATAAATAAATTCACTCAAAACTCCTAATTATATATAAATTCACCAGTTTTTAAAAACTCCTAGATTATATACAACCCCTAGATTATATATATTTCATACTCCAGATTATATATAAATTCACCAACTATATAATCTAACATATATAATAGTAGTTCAAAACTAGCATATGTAACAAGTATAATATATACATTTAAGTATATATGTGTTTATATATGTGTACTTATGTGTATGCATGTGTGTGTGTATATATATACATATATACACATATATACATATATACACACATATATACATATATATACATATATACACACATATATACACTTACTTGTTTATATTACATTTCTCTCATCTAAGTATTAAGCAGCCCCCTAGGCCTAACCCTGCTTATCTTCTGAGATCAGATAAGATTGGGGGCATTCAGAGTGGTATGGCTATAGATTATGTATTATAATGCTTTCTTTGAACCCTCTGGAAATTTTGGGAATATAAAGAGCATGGTAAAGAACCCATTTTATTTTATTTTCTATTCCTAGCCAGTTTTGTCATTACTATCTATTGACTAATACATCTTCCCTTCTCCCATCCCTCCCCTATAAATTTGACTCATCTACCTTTTTCACACATTAAATCTGTATACGTATTTGGGTTTATTTCTCTTCATTCTCTTCTATTCCATTCTATTCTATTTAGCTATTCTATTTCTTCTCTAGAATAAAATATTTTAATTATTATAACTCCATGATACATTTTAATATATAGTTATATTAATTACCCTCTCACTACTCTTGTTTTTCAGAATTTTTCTAATTGCCCATTTATATGTCTTGAAGAACTTTAGTGTTATTTTTGTCAGGTTGAAAAAAATCACCTTGTTGTTTTATTTGGCTACACATTGAATTTATAGATCAATTAAGGAAATCAATGTCTTTATAATGTGAATAGTCTCTCTTAATGCTGTAGGCAAAGAGGGAAAATCTAAAGAGGAAAAGGAAGAGGAGGAGAAGGAGGTGGGGGGGGAAGAGGAGGATAAGAAAGAAAAAGAGATAATTTCCTTCATAATTCACATCCTAAAATATAATGTAAATTGCATTTCCCTCTGAATAGCACAAAACACTTTTAAAACATCACTTCAGTCTCTAAAACATCCCAGCAGTATGCAATTACTATTGCTAATTGATAGGCTAGAAGTTCAAGGCACAAACTTGGCCATGTTCTTTAACTTATATAATCATTCTAAAGTGATTTCTTTTCTTTTGGGTATTTATGAGGAACTGAGTGTAAATCTTTCCTGCCTACAGGTTTTTGGTAGCCTCTGCTGGAGTGAGATTATGTAATGGATAGGTGTAATAGCTCGCATATCTATATGCAAGCAATCTAATGGACGGCGACTTTATTCTGATGTAAGCTACTTTGTGAAAATTTGGACTCTTACCGCAACTTCAACTTTTATCGCACTGTCAAAATTATTTCCAGATTATCCAAAGCGATAGGTAGTAAACAGAAACATAGATTAACAGTCATTCTTAGCTTCTTAGACCTCTTAATTTTGAACAGTTTCCTTTGGAGAATTGTAAAATTAAAGGTTATTTTCCTGCAATTTTTCTCCTTCTAAATATTTGGATAACACACTAGGGTGACTAAATGGATAGTTCGAGCCTGCCACGAAGACAGCCAATCTGCAAAGCAAAGCTAAGAGAACAGGGAGTCCAAATGCACTTGGAGTACCTGGAAATTATACCTGGCAGCCAGCAACCTTTTGTGCTTCTTTGTTGTACTGTATTTTCTGGCAGCAGGCTTTCAAGGGTACCTTTATTTCACTGATTACTAAATTAGTGTTGGATTTAATGAGAGAGATCTGTCCTTTTATTTGTGCCTTTTTCCCTTCTTCTTCTTACTTAAAAAAAAAAAAAAGGATCAGCATCACAAAAGCTTTGTACATTTCTAGTTTGCTTTTGATGATGTGACCGTTTGCTCCCATCTATCTCCATGGTAATAAGCTGTCTCTACCCCCACTTTTCGAAGCCTCAGATACTTAGGAAGCTTCAGGACTCGAGAAGAGTTGCATGTTAAAATAATGCAGAGAAACAAATTGGTCTCTGTAAATAGGCCCCATCTTCAAAGCCTTCGAATTTTCTTCAAAATGTGATCCATTTTTCTTAGCTTGAAAACAGGTGCATTTTAGAGAAAATATTTGAAAGTAAATTTGCATCTCAGCAAATGCATCTCAGTAAGTGCCCCTATTCTAAAATAAGACTTGGGTAGGATTTTGAAACTGGAAGAGGCCTCAGGCTTCATTTAGTCCAAGATGTTTATTATATACTTGAGCAAACTCAGGCGCAAAGTATTTCGCAGCCTTATATCTAATCATAACTTTGAACTGGGATTTATGCCTCCCAGCAAGGCATTCTTTCTTCTGTCACTAATATGTCAATAATAATTATTATTATGTTAATAACAATAGCTATTGTTAATAATAAAAGAGATAAGTCACATAAGATGCTATAAAATGCCAGCAATTGTTATTATATCTGTGCTAGGCAACTTTCCCAACAACAAAGGTTTTCAGAAGTTGATCTTTTAGTTTTCAAATCATATTCTCTTAAAGAATACACTCATAGAAGTCAATATTTCTAAAATATGATTATATAAAAATATACACACACATACACATATATATTTGTAGTATATAAATAAAATAGTAATAGTAATTATCTCAGTAGTGGTTAAAATTAATTTAAATGTTATTTAAAACAAATATTCTGGCTGGGCATGGTGGCTCATGCCTGTAATCCCAGCAGTTTGGGAGGCTGAGGCAGGTGGATCACTTGAGGCCAGGAGTTCGAGACCAGTCTGGCCAACATGGTGAAACCCCATCTCCACTAAAAATACAAAAATTAGCCAGGCATGGTGGCGGGTGCTTGTAATCCCAGCTACCCAGGAGACTGAAGCAGGAGAATCGCTTGAACTTGGAGGGAGAGGTTGCAGTGAGCCGAAATCACGCCACTACACTCCAGCCTGGGCGACAAAGTGAGACTGCCTCAAAAAAATAAAATAAAATAAAATAAAAGTTCATATTTTAAAATTTTCTATGTACAACTTGTGTTACTTTCCTTATAATAAAAGAATACTTTATATTTTTGGAAAAAAATATTCACACATTTGATGCTTAAAATGTAAATCGTTCCTTCCTGGCCCAATCACACTGTTCTTTTCCCACAAAATTCAAAATAATTTCATTCACAGTAGCTACAGATATTCTGCCCTGCTCTGTGTACTGTGACTTAGTGCTGGGGACTGGAATGACTGTGTCCCCTCGTCATTCACAAAATGTCAGGGATTTTCACTTAGGCAGGGAGAATTGACTGCAGAACCCGAGGTGGTTTTTTTTTTTTTCCAGTTGTCAAATGATCCTTTATTGAAATATTTTCCTTTGTGTTTCTTAACTAGCTAGGCATTCCACAACAACACTGTTGATGCCATCTATGATGTCATGAGGTTGGTGGCCATCATCATTATGGCCCATAGACAGGGCAGTCCCCCGGATCTCTTTAAGGGTTCCAGAGAGTTCTCTGGCTAAAGATGGGTGCTGCACCTGCCAAGCAATGTTGACGATCTCATCACAAGTGATATTCCCACTGTGTTTAATGTTTTTCTGTTTCTTTCTGTCTCTTGGTGGTTCCTTGAGGGCTTTGATGATCAGGGCAGAGGCAGAAGGCACCACCTCAATCTGGGCCTGTCTGTTCTGAATAGTCAGTTTCACTGTAATTCTCAGGCCCTTCCAGTCACCCATTGCCTTGGCAATGTCATCACCAACCTTTTATGGAGACAGACCCAGGGGGCCGATCTTGGGGGCCAGCGCAGACGTGGCCCCCGATGCACCTCAGGTAAATTACTTTGATCTCGTTAGGGTTGAACTTCTGCAGCATGGTGGAGGCAGCTGGTGTTGGATTAACCTGGATTTGGGATGATGGAAGAAAGTTGCACCTTGGCCTCCTCCAAGCCAAGAGCCGAAAGAACCCAAGGTCTTTATAAAGTATATCCCTCTCACAGCTTTTTGTGGACTCATGTTTTACTTATTGTTTTGTTAAAAGCAATGGCAACAAAAGCCAAAAAAGACAAATGGGATCTAATTAATCTAAAGAGCTTCTGCACAGCAAAAGAAACTACCATCAGAGTGAACAGGCAACCTACAGAATGGGAGAAAATTTTTGCAATCTACTCATCTGACAAAGGGCTAATATCCAAAATCTACACAGAACTTAAACAAATTTACAAGAAAAAAACAAACAAACCCATCAAAAAGTGGGCAAAGGATATGAACAGACTCTTTTCAAAAGAAGACATTTATGCAGCCAACAGACACATGAAAAAATGCTCATCATCACTGGTCATCAGAGAAATGGAAATCAAAATCACAATGAGACACCATCTCACACCAGTTAGACTGGTGATCATTAAAAAGTCAGGAAACAATGGGTGCTGGAGAGGATGTGGCGAAACAGGAACGCTTTTACACTGTTGGTGGGAGTATAAACTAGTTCAACCATTGTGGAAGACAGCGTGGCGATTCCTCAAGGATCTAGAACTAGAAATACCATTTGACCCAGCGATTCCATTACTGGGCATATACCCAAAGGATTATAAATCATGCTACTATAAAGACACATGCACACATATGTTTACTGTGGCACTATTCACAATAGCAAAGACTTGGAACCAACCCAAATGTCCGTCAATGATAGACTGGATTAAGAAAATGTGGCACATATACACCATGGAATACTATGCAGCCATAAAAAAGGATGCGTTCATGTCCTTTGTAGCAACATGAATGAAACTGGAAACCATCATTCTGAGCAAACTATCGCAAAGACAGAAAACCAAACACCACGTGTTCTCATTCATAGGTGGGAATTGAACAATGAGAACACTTGGACACAGGGTGGGGAACATCACACACCAGGGCCTGTCATGGGGTGGGTAGAGGGGGGAGGGATAGCATTAGGAGAAATACCTAATGTAAATGACAAGTTAATGGGTGTGGCAAACAAACACAGCACGTCATGTATACATATGTAACAAGCCTGCACCTTGTGCACATGTACCCTAGAACTTAAAGTATATATATATATACACTTAAAGTATATATTATATATACATATATATACTTAAAGACTTTTCACAGTTTCACAAGCAAAACTCAAATGATCCATTGTATCTAAGAAGTCAAGGGAACCCTTCTGGGAATAAAGAGCTGCCTAAGAATAATAGCAGGGCCACCATATGAGACATGGTGAAAGTCCCAGGCACAGTGTCTTGTGGATGGCAGATGCTGAATAAAGGCCCCATGTTTCCAATGCAGAGATCACAATGGGCCTGGTTATGTCTTTGAGGCCTCAGCCCATGAGGCCCACTAGGTAACCAAGCACTGTGATCACGCACCATCAGCCTGAATAGAGCCACTTGCAAGTTATAAGTTTATCTCTGCTCCTGATCATGTGAAAAATGGCAAACAACTTTGTTTAACCTCCACTCACTTTTTTCCCTCCTTGACTATAGTTGAAATCAACATATTAGGCCATTCTTGCATTGCTATAAATAAATAGCTGAGACTGGGTAATTTATAGATGAAAGAGGTTTAATGGGCTCACGGTCCTGCAGGCTGTTCAGGCGGCATTGTGCTGGCATCTGCTCAGCTTCTGGGGAATCCTCAGGGAGCTTTTATTCATGGTGGAAGGTGAAGTGGGAGCTGGCCCTTCACATGGCGAAAGCAAGAGCAAGAGAGAGACAGTGAGGGTGGGGGTGCCACACACTTTTAAATGACCAGATCTCATGAGAACTCACTCGCTATCTCCAGGACAGGTCCAAGCCATGAGAAATCTGCCCCCATGACCTAAACATCTCCCACCAGGACCCATCTCCAACATTGGGGATTACATTTCAACATGAGGTTTGGGCGAGGACATGTATCCAGATTATATCAGCAACTGGATCCAAACAGCTTTTGCTGTCAATGACAATATTTATTTAATCCCTCCCCCCACCTTTTTTTTTTCGAGAACGGGTCTCACTCTGTCATCCAGGCTGGAGTGCAGTGGCGCGATCACAGCTCTCTGTAACCTTTGCTTCCCAGACTCAAGCGATTCTCTAGTCTCAGCCTCCCAAGTAGCTGGGACTACAGGTGTGAGTCACCATGCTTGGCTGATGTGTGTGTGTGTGTGTGTGTGTGTGTGTGTGTGTTTGTGTGTGTGGAAATGGGGTTTCACCAGGCTGACCAGGCTGGTCTCGAACTCCCAAGCTCAAAGCAATCTGCCCACTTTGGCCTCCCAAATTGCTGGGATTACAGGTGTGAGCCACTTCACCCGGACTATTTAATCCTTTTTGTTTGTTTGTTTTTTTGAGACAGAGTTTTACTCTTGTTGCCCAGGCTGGAGTGCAATGGCGTGGTCTCGGCTCACTGAAACCTCCGCCTCCCGGTTTCAAGCGATTCTCCTGCCTTGGCCTCCTGAGTAGCTGGGATTACAGGCATGCATCACCATGCCTGGCTAATTTTGTATTTTTAGTAGATTCGGGGTTTCTCCATATTGGTCAGGCTGGTCTGAAACTCCCAACCTCAGGTGATCTGCCCGCCTCGGCCTCCCAAAATGCTGGGATTACAGGCATGAGCCACCTCGCCTGGCCTTATATAATCCTTTTTATAGAAGGATAATGCTTGAGACCTTCAGAAATGATCAAATGATGATTGCTATATCTTCTTTTACATCTAGGATAAACACTGTCCTGGGAACAACTCTAATTGGGGATGAAAGAAGAATAGAAAAGGGCAATATAACTTATGCTAGGTTATTAAAAATTGGTGGGAAGTAACCAAATATCTTGAATAATGTGTCTAAAATGATCTCTGTGGTTTTGCCCCAAACCTGCTCCTTCTCCAGTAGTTACCTCTTTTTTTTTTTTTTTTTTTTTTTATTATACTTTAAGTTCTAGGGTACATGTGCATAACGTGCAGGTTTGTTACATATGTATACCTGTGCCATGTTGGTGTGCTGCACCCATCAACTCGTCAGCACCTATCAATTCATCGTTTATATCGTTACCTCTTTTTAATATATGGTACTGGTATTCGCCCACTTACTCAAACCAAAAACTAGAGAGCCACCTTGGGCTCTTCCTCTCCCTACACTCCCAAATTCAGTTCATCCGTAAGTCCTGTTAGTTTGTCTTCCCAAAAAATTCCCACATTCTTCCACTTTGCTTCTTCTTTTTTTGTCCACTGTGGTCCCCTGATCCAAGCCCCTGCCATCTGTCACATGATCAGCACAGTGACTTCTGACCAGCCTCCCCCTTTCCCCCTCACTACAGTCCATTTTCTCCATGGCAGCCAAATTTAAAACATAAATCAGATCACATGTGTCATACCCCTGCTAAAAAGCATCCTTTGTCACAGAACAAAATCCAAACTCCTTTTGGGGAACTTGGAGTGCCTACCTGATCTAGGCACTGTGCACCTGAAGCCCTTTTTCTCCCTGTCTCTCCCTTGCTTTATCTTCTGGCTGTGTGGGCCCCTGGGGTCTGTAGATGCTCCTTGTGCATGGCAGGGTCTTCTCCAAGGACCTTCATGTGATTCCCCCAGTCACATTCAAGTCTGTCCAAATTCTTTCTCCCCAGCAAGGCTTTCCCTCACCGTCCTATCCAAAATTGCACCTTGCCCTTCATCTCTTTTCCCTGCCTTCTTCTTCCATATAGCCCCCCTCACCCTGCAATTATGTTGTATCCCTTCACTTGTTTGTTTCCGCCTGAACTGTCTCTGCCTCTAGAATGGAATCTCCCCAAGGAGGGATGTGCTCTTTCTTGTAACCTATTATGAGTTCAGCTCCCAGAGCAATTCTTCACATATGGAAGGTACTCAAGGAATATTTATAGAATAAATGAATGGTCTCATCTTAATCTTTTCTTCTCCTATGAAAGAGAACATTTTGGGGGTGAGGATCAATGTTAGACATGATCAAGATCCCTAGAGAATAAGAAGTTATAATAACATGCAGCAGATGCAAGAAAAAACAAAATTGCATTTTTGCCATGGATTGCTGTGGATACATCCAAGTGCTGCACATGGATATTTGGGCTGTAGATTTCTGTGGCTCAGAGAGATGCTCACCCCGAAAGACACTGCATTCAATCCTGTGAAGTCTCACTAGAATCATTAAGTGCTTATCGCCCCCTTCAGGTGCTTATCTTCTCGAGAACAGAGACCATGACTCATGTTATATTTTATTAGAATGATTTGCAAATAGCAGGTAATACATAAATATTTGCTAAATTGAATTACATTGATCCTTTCCACATCCGGAATGAATTTTTAGGTTCTGGTGCGCGTGCGCATGTGTGTGTGTGTGTTTACATTCAAAATATCTATTTTGAAGTGATCAGACCTGGGGGCCTTGTTACTTCTTCCTAAGTCGACTTGTCATAATGCCAATGAAAATACCACCAAATTTTTTATGGAGCCAAACAAATTAATACTAAAGTTCGTATTTTAAAAATAAGCAAGAATAGTTGAGAAACCAATAAAAAAGAAAAACTTTTAGCAGGGATTAGCCTGCCACATATTAAAATATTCTATAAAGCCCCTAACAATTAAAACATTTCCTATTTTTGGATAGGATGACTCAGCAGCACAAAGATGTCAGTTGTTCAAGTCAATTTATTAACAACCATAATCCCAATACAAACAGCAACAAGCTTTTTAAATGAAGCCATACAAATTGATACTAAAGTTTATATGGAGAAACATTTAAAAATAGCCAGGGAAACATTTAAAAACACACAAAACTTTGAAGTAGATGAACAGATATTAAAACATACTATAAAGCCTTTTATAATTAACACCCAGTGGTACTGTCTAATGCAGCAGAATTAAAAGCCCAGAAATAGAAAGAAACACATATGGTAACTGACTATGTGAAGAACTGGCACCTCAAACCATTGGGTCAAAGATAAACTTTTATTATTATTTTTTAAAATCTACCAGTTATCCTCAAGTTCTACAAAGATAAGCTTTTAAATAAATGGTTCTGGGACAGATGGTACATTTGGAAAAAGATAAAATTAAATTCATACGTCACACCATATTGAAGAATAAATTCAAAATAGGAATCTAAATGTAAAATACAAAATCACACAAGTGCTAGAAGAAAACATGGGTGAATTCTTTAACTTTGGTATGGAGAAAGCCTCAAAATCGAGAGGTCATAAAAGAAAAGGTTAATAAATTTGACTAGACTGAAAATAAAAATAATTTTGGGGGAGCATGGCTAAATACCCCACTATAAACAAAGTCAAAAAACAGTGAGCATAAGCCAGGCGTGATGGCTCATGCCTGTAATCCCAGCACTTTGGGAGGCCAAGGCAGGCGGATCACTTGAGGTTAGGAGTTCGAGACCAGCCTGGCCAACGTGGTGAAACCTTGTCTCTACTAAAAACACAAAAAAATTAGCTGGACGTTGTGGTGGGTGCCTGTAATTCCAGCTACTGTAATCCAGCTGAGGCAGAAGAATTGCTTGAACCCGGGAGGTGGAGGTTGCAGTGAACTGAGATCTCGCCACTGCACTCCAGCCTCGGTGACAGAGTGAGACTCCATCTCAAAATTCAAAAATGAAAAAAAACCAGCTGGGCATGGCAGTGCGTGCCTTTAGTCCCAGCTACTGGGGTGGCTGAGGTGGGAGGATTGCTTGAGCCCAGGACGTTGAGCTTGCAGTGAACTGTGATTGTGCCACTGCACTCCAGCCTGGACAACAGAGTGAGACCCTGTTCCCCTCAAAAAGAAAAATAAAACACAGTAAGCAGTGAAATATATTATAGATAAAAGGATAATATTCTTAATATGTAAAGAACTCTAAATAAATGGAAGGACAAAGGATCAAAAGCCTGATTTAAAAAATGAAAAAACTACATTAATAAACAATTCTGAGAAGAAAAAGGCCAATTATGCCTGTAATCTCAGCACTTGGGGAGGCCGAGGTAGGTGGGTCACTTGAGCTCAGGAGTCTGAGACCAGCCTGGGCAACATGGGGATAACCCTGTCTCTGCAAAAAATACAAAAGTTAGCCAGATGTGGTGGCACACACCTGTGGTCCCAGCTACTCAGGAGGCTGTGTTGGGAGAATTGCTTGAACCAGGGAGGCGGAAGCTGCAGTGAGCTGAGATTGCACCACTGCACTCCAGCCTGGGCAACACACAGACCCTGACTCTAAAAAAAAAAACAAAAACAAACAAACAAACAAAAAAAACATTAGGGAGAGTTTCAAAGTGTTAGTTATATCAGAAGTAGACCATTTGTATCAGTCTCTGTCGGTGAACAGAAGACCCAAATAGGATAATTTAGAGGAATTTAACGAAGAATCAGGTTTAAGGCAAACTCACAAAGAATGGTGCGGTATCCTGAAGTTAGCAAGAACCAGGAAGACATTATTGATCTGGGCCTGAACTAATTTAGAGAGAATATGGTGTAGCTAAATGGAGAATGCTGCCTGGAGAAACAGAAAGCCAAACCACAATGACTCAGCTGGGATGAAGCTGGGGAATAAATCCAGCACCCTCACTCTCCCTTACCTCTTCCATGGAACTTCTGTTGTCATCCAGTGGCTGAAATCAACCAGAAGCCAACAGGGAAAGACCTGCCTCCTGGGACACAGAGCAGGTGAGGAAGGGACAAAGAATTACCCTGGAGAGATGAATGAAGACTATTCTGCACACCAACTGTTTCAAATGGCTGGTTTCTATGTGGAACTGAGAGTCTCCAAATGATCACAAGACACCACTGTGTAGAAGACAAGGAACTTGAGGACGCCCCCTTTTAAGAGTGGGTTTAAGCAGGAGTTAAATAATATCTGAATTGGCCCGGCACAGTGGCTCATGCCTGTAATCCCGGCACTTTGGGAACCCAAGGCTGGAGGATCACTTGAGGTCAGGAGTTCAAGACCAGCCTGGGCAACATAGCAAGACCCTCTCATAATAATAATAATAATAATAATAATAATAATAATAATAATAATAATGTTTTGGCTAGGCATAGTGGCTCACGTCTGTAATCCCAGCACTTTGGTAGGCCGAGGCGAGTGGATCAAAACCAGCCTGGCCAAATGGTGAAACCCTGTCTCTACCAAAACTACAATAATTAGCCAGGTGCAGTGGCAGGTGCCTGTAATCCCAGCTACTTGGGAGGCTGACGCAGGAGAATCATTTGAACCTGGGCAAAAGAGGTTGCAGTGAGCTGAGATCGCGCCACTGCACTCCACCCTGGGCAACAAACTGAGACTCCCTCTCAATAGTAATACTAATGTTTTATAATCTATGTTATCACAAAGCTTTACCATATTATTATAACCACAGTAAAATAGGTGAATAATAATAGATGAAAGACAACTACACCTTCTTTGACACTGCTCGCATTGAGAAAGGGGACCTATGTCTCCTCGCCTTGAGTCTGACTGCTTTGACCAGTAGAATATCCGAGGAGTGGCGCTGTGCTGGTTTCCAAGCTTGGCTTTAAGAGACTGGCAGCTTCCGTTTCCTGTCTCTGAGGACATTGACTGGAGCCCCGAGCTTCCCTGTGAGAGTCTGACTACCCAGAGGCTGCCATCGAATAAGGAAGCCTAAGGTAGCTGCAGGAAGAAACTCTGTGGAAAGGCGGGGTGGGGAGGGACAGAGAGACAGAGGGAGAAAGAGAAACAGATGCCCAGCCAACTCCTGCTTGTTCTAGTCCCCCCACTATTCCAGCCTTGCAGCGGAGGCCCCAGGCATTCTGGAGCAGAAATGAGCTGTCCCTTGCCGTGCCCTGTTTGAAGATAGTCATGATAAATGGTTGTTTCAAGCCACTACAGTATTGCTCGGTAACAACAGATACTTGGGCAGAATTTGGTACTTGGAAGTGGGGTGCTATCATAACGAATACCCAAACCATGTGGCACTGACTTTGGGACAGAGTGTCAGAGAGAAGCAGAAGAAGCCAGGAGGAGACTACGGGTGAGGGTGTGAAAGACTGAGGAAAGTATTTATAGAGGCTGGAAAACAGAGGACTCTTTTTATGTAGTGACAGAAAGTGTGAGGACACTGTCGCCTATGGGAACGTGGAAAACAGAAAGGGTGCTTAACAGCTTGTGGGGTTGGCTAGAGAGATGTCCAAGCAGAATATAGAAGATGCCAACCGGCTTTTTCAGTTGCCTATGACAAACTATGAGACAGGAGAGATGATCTAAAGAAAAACTGTGGGCTGGGTGCAGTGGCTCACACCTGTAATCCCAGCACTTTGGGAGGCCAAGGCAGGAGGATCAGAAGATCAGAAGTTCAAGACCAGCCTGGCCAATGTGGTGAAACCCCGTCTCTACTAAAAATATAAAAAATTAGCAGGGTGTGGTGGTGCACGCCTGTAGTCCCAGCTACTTGGGAGGCCGAGGCAGGAGAATCGCTTAAACCCTGGAGACAGAGGTTGCAGTGAACTGAGATCACATCACTGCACTCCAGACTGGGCGACAGGTGAGACTCTCTCTCAAAAAAAAAAAAAAAAGAAAGAAAGAAAAAGAAAAAGAGAAAAATTGTTCAAGTTCTTAGCAAAAATGGAAAAGTACAAATATTGGATTATAAAATAAACCTGTTGCTTATCCCTGGTCTCTCCCATTAAAAGATTCCCAAATAAAAAATATCTCTAGGGCCTAAGGTCAAATCCAGAATAAGATGCTTTGTCAGAAAAATTTAAGGGCAGGCCTAGTAATCTCAAGGATGTGCCTCATAGACCATCTCAGTAAACAATAGAACTTTGAAGACTCCTAAAGGTGTTGTCTTATAGGAAGGAACCTCAAAGGAGATCCAAGTATTTCTAACACGTAAAATGGGAACATTTGCATCTTCTTCACAGGATTGCTGTGACTATTAAACAGAATAATACCCATTCTTCTAAATATCTGCTGATGTCTACTCTCTGCCAGGCATTGTTCTAGATTTTGAGAATTTCTAAGAGTTATTAATCTTCAGGATTCTGGAACAAAAAATTAGAATTCTTGAGAATTCTTGGCAATCCTCAAAATCATAAGTTATTCTACATTTTTCCATAACGCCTTCTTGGTATGTTTTTAAAAACAACAACTGACCACACTAGTAAATAGCGAACCATTTTTCTGTGATGGGATTATACAAAAAGTTTCCAAGGCTTTCTGCAGATAAAACCTCCCCCCCCAAAAAACAAGAAATCCCCCCAGATATAATAAATGAATGGGTTACATGCTTTATTATTATTATAGACATATATATTGCGACAAGATTACACTATATTTCAATGACGTGTAAAAATAATTTCTACATGAGTTAGATAACAGAATATATTAAAAGAAAGGAACATTAACACAACATAATGCCAAACAAAATGATCCAAATTGTTTCAATTCAAACAAGGAAAGATAATACTGCAAAAATTTAAATTTTAAAAGTTACTCTTTTCTGGAGACGGAATCTTGCTCTGTCGCCCAGGCTGGAGTACAGTGGTGTGATCTCGGCTCACTGCAACCTCCACCTCCCAGGTTCAAGCAATTCTCCTACCTCGGCCTCCCAAATAGCTGAGATTATAGGCTCACGCCACTGTGCCCAGCTAATTTTTGTATTTTTAGTAGAGACGGGGTTTCACCATGTTGGCCAGGCTGGTCTCAAACTCCTGACCTCGTGATCTGCCCGCCTTGGCCTCTCAAAGTGCTGGGGTTACAGGCGTGGGCCATTGTGCCCGGCCAAAAGTTATTCTCAAAAATGAAACTGAAAAACACATAAAGCATGAATTGCCCTGAATGTCTTGGTCCTTGTTTCCTGACAAATATTCCGGATGCAGAATGTTTCTTTCATTCTATGTTAATGTTAGTTTATTATTA